>NC_088399.1:1925764-2025764 GCF_034236695.1 Oncorhynchus nerka
TTACGGTACAGAGTCAATGTGGAGGCTATATACAGGGTATTACGGTACAGAGTCAATGTGGAGGCTATATACAGGGGTTCCGGTACAGAGTCAATGTGGAGACTATATACAGGGTGTTACGGTACAGAGTCAATGTGGAGGCTATATACAGGGGGTACGGTACAGAGTCAATGTGGAGGCTATATACAGGGTATTACGGTACAGAGTCAATGTGGAGGCTATATACAGGGTATTACGGTACAGAGTCAATGTGGAGACTATATACAGGGTATTACGGTACAGAGTCAATGTGGAGGCTATATACAGGGTGTACCGGTACAGAGTCAATGTGGAGGCTATATACAGGGTGTTACGGTACAGAGTCAATGTGGAGGCTATATACAGGGTATTACGGTACAGAGTCAATGTGGAGGCTATATACAGGGTATTACGGTACAGAGTCAATGTGGAGGCTATATACAGGGTATTACGGTACAGAGTCAATGTGGAGGCTATATACAGGGTGTTACGGTACAGAGTCAATGTGGTGACTATATACAGGGTGTTACGGTACAGAGTCAATGTGGAGGCTATATACAGGGTATTACGGTACAGAGTCAATGTGGAGACTATATACAGGGTGTTACGGTACAGAGTCAATGTGGAGGCTATATACAGGGTATTACGGTACAGAGTCAATGTGGAGGCTATATACAGGGTATTACGGTACAGAGTCAATGTGGAGACTATATACAGGGTATTACGGTACAGAGTCAATGTGGAGACTATATACAGGGTATTACGGTACAGAGTCAATGTGGAGGCTATATACAGGGTGTTACGGTACAGAGTCAATGTGGAGGCTATATACAGGGTGTTACGGTACAGAGTCAATGTGGAGGCTATATACAGGGTATTACGGTACAGAGTCAATGTGGAGGCTATATACAGGGTGTTACGGTACAGAGTCAATGTGGAGGCTATATACAGGGTGTTACGGTACAGAGTCAATGTGGAGGCTATATACAGGGTATTACGGTACAGAGTCAATGTGGAGACTATATACAGGGTGTTACGGTACAGAGTCAATGTGGAGGCTATATACAGGGTGTTACAGTACAGAGTCTATGTGGAGGCTATATACAGGGGCACGGTACAGAGTCAATGTGGAGGCTATATACAGGGTGTTACGGTACAGAGTCAATGTGGAGGCTATATACAGGGTGTTACGGTACAGAGTCAATGTGGAGGCTATATACAGGGTGTTACGGTACAGAGTCAATGTGGAGACTATATACAGGGTGTTACGGTACAGAGTCAATGTGGAGGCTATATACAGGGTGTTACGGTACAGAGTCAATGTGGAGGCTATATACAGGGTGTTACGGTACAGAGTCAATGTGGAGGCTATATACAGGGTGTTACGGTACAGAGTCAATGTGGAGGCTATATACAGGGTGTTACGGTACAGAGTCAATGTGGAGGCTATATACAGGGTGTTACGGTACAGAGTCAATGTGGAGGCTATATACAGGGTGTTACGGTACAGAGTCAATGTGGAGGCTATATACAGGGTATTACGGTACAGAGTCAATGTGGAGACTATATACAGGGTGTTACGGTACAGAGTCAATGTGGAGGCTATATACAGGGTGTTACGGTACAGAGTCAATGTGGAGACTATATACAGGGTGTTACGGTACAGAGTCAATGTGGAGGCTATATACAGGGTATTACGGTACAGAGTCAATGTGGAGACTATATACAGGGTGTTACGGTACAGAGTCAATGTGGAGGCTATATACAGGGTATTACGGTACAGAGTCAATGTGGAGACTATATACAGGGTGTTACGGTACAGAGTCAATGTGGAGGCTATATACAGGGTATTACGGTACAGAGTCAATGTGGAGACTATATACAGGGTGTTACGGTACAGAGTCAATGTGGAGGCTATATACAGGGTATTACGGTACAGAGTCAATGTGGAGGCTATATACAGGGTATTACGGTACAGAGTCAATGTGGAGGCTATATACAGGGTATTACGGTACAGAGTCAATGTGGAGGCTATATACAGGGTGTTACGGTACAGAGTCAATGTGGAGGCTATATACAGGGTTTTACGGTACAGAGTCAATGTGGAGACTATATACAGGGTGTTACGGTACAGAGTCAATGTGGAGGCTATATACAGGGTATTACGGTACAGAGTCAATGTGGAGACTATATACAGGGTGTTACGGTACAGAGTCAATGTGGAGGCTATATACAGGGTATTACGGTACAGAGTCAATGTGGAGGCTATATACAGGGTATTACGGTACAGAGTCAATGTGGAGGCTATATACAGGGTATTACGGTACAGAGTCAATGTGGAGACTATATACAGGGTATTACGGTACAGAGTCAATGTGGAGACTATATACAGGGTATTACGGTACAGAGTCAATGTGGAGGCTATATACAGGGTGTTACGGTACAGAGTCAATGTGGAGGCTATATACAGGGTGTTACGGTACAGAGTCAATGTGGAGGCTATATACAGGGTATTACGGTACAGAGTCAATGTGGAGGCTATATACAGGGTGTTACGGTACAGAGTCAATGTGGAGGCTATATACAGGGTGTTACGGTACAGAGTCAATGTGGAGGCTATATACAGGGTATTACGGTACAGAGTCAATGTGGAGACTATATACAGGGTGTTACGGTACAGAGTCAATGTGGAGGCTATATACAGGGTGTTACAGTACAGAGTCTATGTGGAGGCTATATACAGGGGGCACCGGTACAGAGTCAATGTGGAGGCTATATACAGGGTGTTACGGTACAGAGTCAATGTGGAGGCTATATACAGGGTGTTACGGTACAGAGTCAATGTGGAGGCTATATACAGGGTGTTACGGTACAGAGTCAATGTGGAGACTATATACAGGGTGTTACGGTACAGAGTCAATGTGGAGGCTATATACAGGGTGTTACGGTACAGAGTCAATGTGGAGGCTATATACAGGGTGTTACGGTACAGAGTCAATGTGGAGGCTATATACAGGGTGTTATACGGGTACAGAGTCAATGTGGAGGCTATATACAGGGTGTTACGGTACAGAGTCAATGTGGAGACTATATACAGGGTGTTACGGTACAGAGTCAATGTGGAGGCTATATACAGGGTGTTACGGTACAGAGTCAATGTGGAGGCTATATACAGGGTGTTACGGTACAGAGTCAATGTGGAGGCTATATACAGGGTGTTACGGTACAGAGTCAATGTGGAGGCTATATACAGGGTATTACGGTACAGAGTCAATGTGGAGACTATATACAGGGTGTTACGGTACAGAGTCAATGTGGAGGCTATATACAGGGTATTACGGTACAGAGTCAATGTGGAGACTATATACAGGGTGTTACGGTACAGAGTCAATGTGGAGGCTATATACAGGGGCTATTACGGTACAGAGTCAATGTGGAGACTATATACAGGGTGTTACGGTACAGAGTCAATGTGGAGGCTATATACAGGGTATTACGGTACAGAGTCAATGTGGAGACTATATACAGGGTGTTACGGTACAGAGTCAATGTGGAGGCTATATACAGGGTGTTACGGTACAGAGTCAATGTGGAGACTATATACAGGGTGTTACGGTACAGAGTCAATGTGGAGGCTATATACAGGGTGTTACGGTACAGAGTCAATGTGGAGGCTATATACAGGGTATTACGGTACAGAGTCAATGTGGAGGCTATATACAGGGTATTACGGTACAGAGTCAATGTGGAGGCTATATACAGGGTATTACGGTACAGAGTCAATGTGGAGGCTATATACAGGGTGTTACGGTACAGAGTCAATGTGGAGGCTATATACAGGGTATTACGGTACAGAGTCAATGTGGAGACTATATACAGGGTGTTACGGTACAGAGTCAATGTGGAGGCTATATACAGGGTATTACGGTACAGAGTCAATGTGGAGACTATATACAGGGTGTTACGGTACAGAGTCAATGTGGAGGCTATATACAGGGTATTACGGTACAGAGTCAATGTGGAGGCTATATACATGTTGTTACGGTACAGAGTCAATGTGGAGGCTATATACAGGGTATTACGGTACAGAGTCAATGTGGAGACTATATACAGGGTATTACGGTACAGAGTCAATGTGGAGACTATATACAGGGGGTACCGGTACAGAGTCAATGTGGAGGCTATATACAGGGTATTACGGTACAGAGTCAATGTGGAGGCTATATACAGGGTACGGTACAGAGTCAATGTGGAGGCTATATACAGGGTATTACGGTACAGAGTCAATGTGGAGGCTATATACAGGGTATTACGGTACAGAGTCAATGTGGAGGCTATATACAGGGTATTACGGTACAGAGTCAATGTGCAGGCTATATACAGGGTATTACGGTACAGAGTCAATGTGGAGGCTATATACAGGGTATTACGGTACAGAGTCAATGTGGAGGCTATATACAGGGTGTTACGGTACAGAGTCAATGTGGAGGCTATATACAGGGGGTACGGTACAGAGTCAATGTGGAGGCTATATACAGGGTATTACGGTACAGAGTCAATGTGGAGGCTATATACAGGGGGTACCGGTACAGAGTCAATGTGGAGGCTATATACAGGGTATTACGGTACAGAGTCAATGTGGAGGCTATATACAGGGTATTACGGTACAGAGTCAATTTGGAGGCTATATACAGGGTATTACGGTACAGAGTCAATGTGGAGGCTATATACAGGGTATTACGGTACAGAGTCAATGTGGAGGCTATATACAGGGTATTACGGTACAGAGTCAATGTGGAGGCTATATACAGGGTATTACGGTACAGAGTCAATGTGGAGGCTATATACAGGGTATTACGGTACAGAGTCAATGTGCAGGCTATATACAGGGTATTACGGTACAGAGTCAATGTGGAGGCTATATACAGGGTATTACGGTACAGAGTCAATGTGGAGGCTATATACAGGGTGTTACGGTACAGAGTCAATGTGGAGGCTATATACAGGGTATTACGGTACAGAGTCAATGTGGAGGCTATATACAGGGTATTACGGCACAGAGTCAATGTGGAGGCTATATACAGGGTATTACGGTACAGAGTCAATGTGGAGGCTATATACAGGGTATTACGGTACAGAGTCAATGTGGAGGCTATATACAGGGTATTACGGTACAGAGTCAATGTGGAGGCTATATACAGGGTATTACGGTACAGAGTCAATGTGGAGGCTATATACAGGGTATTACGGTACAGAGTCAATGTGGAGGCTATATACAGGGTATTACGGTACAGGGTCAATGTGGAGGCTATATACAGGGTATTACGGTACAGAGTCAATGTGGAGGCTATATACAGGGTATTACGGTACAGAGTCAATGTGGAGGCTATATACAGGGTATTACGGTACAGAGTCAATGCGGGGGCTATATACAGGGTGTTACGGTACAGAGTAAATGGTGCGGGGGCACTGGTTAGTCTAGGTAATTGAGGTAATATGTACATGTAGGTAGAGGTAAAGTTACTATGCATAAATAATAAACAGAGAGTAGCAGAATCGTAAAAAAGGAGGATGGGGGCAATGCTAATTGTATGGGTAGCCATTTGATTACGTGTTCAGGTGTTCAGGAGTCTTATGGATTGGGGTTAAAAGCTGTTTAGAAGCCTCTTGGACCGGCAGGGTTTGCCGTGCGGTAGCAGAGAAAGGGTGTGGCTGGAGTCTTTGACAATTTTTTGTGGTTTCCTCTGACACCGCTTGGTATAGAGGTCCTGGATGTCAGGAAGCTTGGCGCCACTGATGTCCTGTGCCGAACATACTACCCTCTATAGTGCCTTGCGGTCAGAGGCCGAGCAGTTGCCATACCAGGCAATGATGCAACCAGTCAGGATGCTCTCGGTGGTGCAGCTGTAACTTTTTGAGGATCTGAGGACCCATGCCAAATCTTTTCAGTCTCCTGAAGGGGAAAAGGCATTGTCGTGCTCTCTTGACAACTGTTTGGACCATAATAGTTTGTTGGTAATGTCGATACCAAGGAACTTGAAGCTCTCAACCTGTTCCACTTTAGCCCCGTCGATGAGAATGGGGGCGTGCTTGGTCCCCCTTTTCCTGTAGTCCACAATAATCTCCTTTGTCTTGTTAAGGGAAATGTTGTTGTCCTGCCACCACATGGCCAGGTCTCTGACCTACTCCCTATAGGCTTTCTCGTCTTTTTCAGTGATCAGGCCTACCACTGTTTTGCCGTGGGCATTACTTAATGATGGTGTTGGAGTCGTGCCTGCCCATGCAGTCATGAGTGAACAAGGAGTACAGAAAGGGACTGAGCACGCACCCCTGAGTGGCCCCCTTTTTGAGGATCAGCGTGGTGGATGTGTTGTTAACTACCCCTACCACCTGGGGGAGGCCCGTCAGGAAGTCCAGGATCCAGTTGCAGAGGGAGGTGTTTAGTCCCAGGGTCCTTAGCTTAGTGTTGAGCTTTGAGGGCACTATGGTATTGAATGCTGAGCTTTAGTCAATGAATAGCATTCTCACATAGGTGTTCCTTTTGTCCAGGTGGGAAAGAGCAGTGTGGAGTGCAATAGAGATTCCATTATATGTGAATCTGTTGGGGTGGTATGCAAATTGGAGTGGGTTTAGAGTTTCTGGGATAATGGTGTTGATGTGAGCCATGACCAGCCTTTCAAAGCACTTCATGGCTATAGACGTGAGTGAGTGCTATGGGTCGGCAGTTCTTTAGGCAGGTTACCTTCGCTTTCTTTGACACGGGGACAATTGTGGTTTGCTTGAAACATTACAGATTCAGTCATGGAGAGGTAGAAAATGTCATTGAAGACGCTTGCCAGTTGGTCAGCTCAGAGTTCTGGTAATCCATCTGGCCCTGCGTCATTATGAATGTTGACCTGTTTATTAACCTCTTGCTTCTACTCGGGACGCTTGCGTCCCAACTAGAGCTCTGGAAATGCAAATGCGCTACGCTAAATGCTAATAGTATTAGTTAAAACTCAAAAGTTCATTAAAATACACATGCAGGGTATCGAATTAAAGCTACACTCGTTGTGAATCCAGGCAACAAGTCAGATTTTTAAAATGCTTTTCGGCGAAAGCATGAGAAGCTATTATCTGATAGCATGTAACACCCCAAAAGACCCGCAGGGGACGTAAACAAAATAATTAGCATTTCGGCGTTACACAAACCGCACAATAAAATAGAAAACATTCATTACCTTTCACCATCTTCTTTGTTGGCACTCCTAGATGTCCCATAAACACTATTTGGGTCTTTATTTCGATTAAATCGGTCCATATAAAGCCTAGATATCGTTATATGTAGACTGTGTGATAAACGAAAAAAACATAGTTTCAAAACGTAACGTCATTTTTTTAAATTAAAAAAGTCGACGATAAACTTTCACAAAACACTTCAAAATACGTTTGTAATGCACCTTTAGGTATTAGTAAACGTTAATAAGCGATAAAATTCATCAGGAGGCGATGTAAAGATCATTAGCTGTCCGTCTGGAAAAATGTCCGGCTAGAAACTCAACGAAAATATCCGGTCCTAGACCTGAGGAGATACGGTGCCCTGCATGTGTTTGACCAAGAAAAAACTCGAAGGGAAATGACAAGACTCTAGACACCGTGTGGAAGCTGTAGGTACTGCAACCTCAGTCAATTAATTGTGGTTCACCTTTATCAATGGGTTCAAGTAGCGCATGGATATATTTTCCCATTTTCAGTGATCAGTTTTTCCTGTGCTTTTCGATGTAAATGCCGTTCTGGTAAAGCCACAGCAGTGATTTAACCAGTTTTATAAACGTCTGAGTGTTTTCTATCCACACAGACTAAGCAAATGCATATACTATATTCCTGGCATGAGTAGCAGGGCGCTGAAATGTTGCGCGATTTTTAACAGAATGTTCAACAAAGTAGAGGGTCGACTTAAGAGGTTAAAGGGCTTACTCAGATCGGCTATGGAGAGCATGATCACACAGTCATCCGACCATTTGATGCTCTCATGCATGTTTCAGTGTTATTTGCCTCAAAGATGTAATTTAGCTGGTGTGGTAGGCTCGTGTCACTGGCAGCTCACGGCTGTGCTTCCCTTTGTAGTCTTGAATAGTTTGCAGGCCCTGCCACATCCGATGAGTATCAGAGCCGGTGTAGTACGATTCAATCTTAGTCCTGTATTTATGCTTTGCCTGTTTGATGGTTCGTCGGTGGTCAGAGCAGGATTTCTTATAAGCTTCCTGATTAGTGACTACTGATGTGGTGTACTCCTTAACCTGTTGCGACGAGCAATCCCGTATCCGGGAGCGTAATTATAGCTTCAAGCTCATTACCATAACGCAACGTTAACTATTCATGAAAATCGCAAATGAAATGAAATAAATATATTGGCTCACAAGCTTAGCCTTTTGTTAACAACACTGTCATCTCAGATTTTCAAAAAATGCTTTTCAACCATAGCTACACAAGCATTTGTGTAAGAGTATTGATAGCTAGCATAGCATTAAGCCTAGCATTCAGCAGGCAACATTTTCACAAAAACAAGAAAAGCATTCAAATAAAATAATTTACCTTTGAAGAACTTCGGATGTTTTCAATGAGGAGACTCTCAGTTAGATAGCAAATGTTCAGTTTTTCCAAAAAGATTATTTGTGTAGGAGAAATCGCTCCGTTTTGTTCATCACGTTTGGCTAAGAAAACCCCCCGAAAATTCAGTCATTACAACGGCGAACTTTTTTCCAAATGAACTCCATAATATCGACAGAAACATGGCAAACGTTGTTTAGAATCAATCCTCAAGGTGTTTTTCACATATCTATTCGATGATAAATCACTCGTGGCAGTTTGGTTTCTCCTCTGAAAAAAATGGAAAAATGCACGCACCTGGATATTACGCAATAGTTTCGACGGAGGACACCGAGCGGACACCTGGTAAATGTAGTCTCTTATGGTCAATTTTCCAATGATATGCCTACAAATACGTCACAATGCTGCAGACACCTTGGGGAAACAACAGAAAGTGTAGGCTCATTCCTTGCACATTCACAGCCATATAAGGAGACATTGGAACACAGCGCATTCAAAATCTGGCTCACTTCCTGTATGAAATTTCATCTTGGTTTCGCCTGTAGCATTAGTTCTGTGGCACTCACAGACAATATCTTTGCAGTTTTGGAAACGTCAGAGTGTTTTCTTTCCAAAGCTGTCAATTATATGCATAGTCGAGCATCTTTTCGTGACAAAATATCTTGTTTAAAACGGGAATGTTTTTCATCCAAAAATGAAATACTGCCCCCAGAGGTTCAAGAGGTTAATGCCATCGGAAGAATCCCAGAACATGTTCAAGTCTGTGCTAGCAAAACAGTCCTGTAGCTTATCATTTGCTTCCTCACACCACTTCTTTATTGACCCGAGTCACTGGTGCTTCTTGCTTTCATTTTTGCTTGTAAGCAGGAATCAGGAGGATAGAATTATGGTCAAATTTGCCAAATGGAGGGCGAGGGAGTGCTTTGTACGCGTCACTGTCTGTGGAGTAAAGGTGGTCTGGAGTGTTTTTCTTCCTTTGGTTGCACATTTAACATGCTATTAGAATTTTGTTAAAACGGATTTAAGTTTTAATAATATTAAATTATTAATTTATTAATAAGTCCCTGGAAGTAAATAGACAGCCACGAAGAATATAGATGAAAACTCTCTTGGTAAATAGTATGGTCTACAGCTAATCATGAGATACTCTTCCTTTGGTGAGCTAAACCTTGAGACTTCCTTAATATTAGAATTCATGCACCAACTCTTGCTAATAGGACTGATGGTAGAGGCAGATGACCCACTCGCTGTCGGGATCCTTACAAGGCACCCCACATTATGTCCCCAATATTTCTGTCTCTTCTTCATGCGAATCACGGGGTTTGTCGGGTGTCTGAAGTAAATTCTTTGCGTCCGACTCATTAAAGAAAAATCTTTGTCCAGTACGAGGTGAGTAATCGCTGATATCTGGAAGTTCTTTTCAGTCGTAAGAGACAGAATGAAGGCAGAAACAAAATATGTTACAAATATACAGAAAAAACAGAGACTGTAAACCGTAAAAAGGGAGCCATCTCCGTTGATTATAGCTAATAGCTACTGTAGATGAAACGGGTTTGTGGGGTTGTTATTATTGCTGATTAGCTGAATTGGAAATGCTTTATGAAAGATTATATTAGGCAGTGGCTGATTGGGTGAATCTGAGATTTCTCAGCGGCTGCTTGGGTGAATGGTAGTGCTCACAGCGGCTGATTGGGTGAATGGTAGTGCTCACAGCGGCTGATTGGGTGAATGGTAGTGCTCACAGCGGATGATTGGGTGAATGGTAGTGCTCACAGCGGCTGATTGGGTGAATGGTAGTGCTCACAGCGGCTGATTGGGTGAATGGTAGTGCTCACAGCGGCTGATTGGGTGAATGGTAGTGCTCACAGCGGCTGATTGGGTGAATGGTAGTGCACACAGCGGCTGATTGGGTGAATGGTAGTGCTCACAGCGGATGATTGGGTGAATGGTAGTGCTCACAGCGGCTGATTGGGTGAATGGTAGTGCTCACAGCGGATGATTGGGCGAGGGGATGCGGAGCAGGAAATTAGTGTTGTCAGTAGTTTCCAGGTGTTGAGGTGTTCTTCCTCTCTGTTAGTGCTGATATCTGAATACAGGAGCTTCGACACACACTCCAATGCAATGCACCTAGCCTCTGAGGAATGCTTTGTTGAAAATGTTAATTAAGCACTGAGGCAATGCCAATGAACAGCAATCTATCCAGACAGGGATTTGAAACATTTGCTCGTGAAATTGTTTTGCTTGTGTGAAGTGGTGGTCTTTAGGGTCCATCTCAGTACAGACAAGGTGCTGTGCTATTCTTTATGGTAATCAGTCAGGAGGGAAAACAAAATGAGAAAAGAGGGAAGTAAATCACCCCTTATTACCTACCTCACTACCTCGGAGGCTTACACACTTGGCTACAGGGATCCTTCGCTTTTTAGAGAGATAGAGATAGAGAGAGGGAGGGAGAGATAGAGAGAGAGAGAGAGAGCGAGAGAGAGAGAGAGAGAGAGAGAGAGAGAGAGAGAGAACAGAGCCCTCTGGGAGAGAGAGAGCGAGAGCAGAGCCCTCTTGGAGAGAGAGACTTGAGCCCTCTGGGAGAGAGAGACAGACAGAGACAGCGAGAAGGAGAGAG
Organism: Oncorhynchus nerka; assembly: GCF_034236695.1. NCBI lineage: Eukaryota > Metazoa > Chordata > Actinopteri > Salmoniformes > Salmonidae > Oncorhynchus > Oncorhynchus nerka. The sequence goes on from NC_088399.1 coordinate 1,936,989, forward strand.
AGAGACTGTGGGAAAGGCTGGTGTTTGAAGTTCAGGCTACAGGGAGGTAAACAGCCAGGCCTTTATTATAGTGCTGGTCTAGAAGGTGATATAAATATCATAGTGCTGGTCTGGTCTGGAAGGTGATATTAATATTATAGTGCTGGTCTGGAAGGTGATATTAATATTATAGTGCTGGTCTGGTCTGGAAGGTAATATTAATATTATAGTGCTGGTCTGGAAGGTAATATTAATATTATAGTGCTGGTCTGGTCTGGAAGGTGATATTAACATTATAGTGCTGGTCTGGAAGGTAATATTAATATTATAGTACTGGTCTGGTCTGGAAGGTAATATTAATATTATAGTGCTGGTCTGGTCTGGAAGGTAATATTAATATTATAGTGCTGGTCTGGAAGGTAATATTAATATTATAGTGCTGGTCTGGTCTGGAAGGTAATATTAATATTATAGTGCTGGTCTGGTCTGGAAGGTGATATTAATATTATAGTGCTGGTCTGGTCTGGAAGGTAATATTAACATTATAGTGCTGGTCTGGAAGGTAATATTAATATTATAGTGCTGGTCTGGAAGGTAATATTAATATTATAGTGCTGGTCTGGAAGGTGATATTAATATTATAGTGCTGGTCTGGTCTGGAAGGTAATATTAATATTATAGTGCTGGTCTGGTCTGGAAGGTAATATTAATATTATAGTGCTGGTCTGGAAGGTAATATTAATATTATAGTGCTGGTCTGGAAGGTAATATTAATATTATAGTGCTGGTCTGGTCTGGAAGGTAATATTAATATTATAGTGCTGGTCTGGAAGGTAATATTAATATTATAGTGCTGGTCTGGTCTGGAAGGTAATATTAATATTATAGTGCTGGTCTGGAAGGTAATATTAATATTATAGTGCTGGTCTGGTCTGGAAGGTAATATTAATATTATAGTGCTGGTCTGGTCTGGAAGGTAATATTAATATTATAGTGCTGGTCTGGAAGGTAATATTAATATTATAGTGCTGGTCTGGTCTGGAAGGTAATATTAATATTATAGTGCTGGTCTGGTCTGGAAGGTAATATTAATATTATAGTGCTGGTCTGGTCTGGAAGGTAATATTAATATTATAGTGCTGGTCTGGTCTGGAAGGTAATATTAATATTATAGTGCTGGTCTGGTCTGGAAGGTAATATTAATATTATAGTGCTGGTCTGGAAGGTAATATTAATATTATAGTGCTGGTCTGGTCTGGAAGGTGATATTAATATTATAGTGCTGGTCTGGTCTGGAAGGTAATATTAATATTATAGTGCAGGTCTGGTCTGGAAGGTAATATTAATATTATAGTGCTGGTCTGGTCTGGAAGGTGATATTAATATTATAGTGCTGGTCTGGTCTGGAAGGTGATATTAATATTATAGTGCTGGTCTGGTCTGGAAGGTAATATTAATATTATAGTGCTGGTCTGGAAGGTAATATTAATATTATAGTGCTGGTCTGGTCTGTAAGATGATATTAATATTATAGTGCTGGTCTGGAAGGTGATATTAATATTATAGTGCTGGTCTGGAAGGTGATATTAATATTATAGTGCAGGTCTGGAAGGTAATATTAATATTATAGTGCTGGTCTGGTCTGGAAGGTGATATTAATATTATAGTGCTGGTCTGGAAGGTGATATTAATATTATAGTGCTGGTCTGGAAGGTAATATTAATATTATAGTGCTGGTCTGGAAGGTGATATTAATATTATAGTGCTGGTCTGGTCTGGAAGGTGATATTAATATTATAGTGCTGGTCTGGTCTGGAAGGTAATATTAATATTATAGTGCTGGTCTGGTCTGGAAGGTAATATTAATATTATAGTGCTGGTCTGGTCTGGAAGGTAATATTAATATTATAGTGCTGGTCTGGAAGGTGATATTAATATTATAGTGCTGGTCTGGTCTGGAAGGTAATATTAATATTATAGTGCTGGTCTGGAAGGTGATATTAATATTATAGTGCTGGTCTGGTCTGGAAGGTGATATTAATATTATAGTGCTGGTCTGGTCTGGAAGGTAATATTAATATTATAGTGCTGGTCTGGAAGGTAATATTAATATTATAGTGCTGGTCTGGAAGGTGATATTAATATTATAGTGCTGGTCTGGAAGGTGATATTAATATTATAGTACTGGTCTGGAAGGTAATATTAATATTATAGTGCTGGTCTGGAAGGTAATATTACTATTATAGTGCTGGTCTGGTCTGGAAGGTGATATTAATATTATAGTGCTGGTCTGGTCTGGAAGGTAATATTAATATTATAGTGCTGGTCTGGTCTGGAAGGTAATATTAATATTATAGTGCTGGTCTGGTCTGGAAGGTGATATTAATATTATAGTGCTGGTCTGGAAGGTGATATTAATATTATAGTGCTGGTCTGGTCTGGAAGGTAATATTAATATTATAGTGCTGGTCTGGTCTGGAAGGTAATATTAATATTATAGTGCTGGTCTGGTCTGGAAGGTAATATTAATATTATAGTGCTGGTCTGGTCTGGAAGGTAATATTAATATTATAGTGCTGGTCTGGTCTGGAAGGTAATATTAATATTATAGTGCTGGTCTGGTCTGGAAGGTAATATTAATATTATAGTGCTGGTCTGGAAGGTAATATTAATATTATAGTACTGGTCTGGTCTGGAAGGTAATATTAATATTATAGTGCTGGTCTGGAAGGTAATATTAATATTATAGTGCTGGTCTGGAAGGTGATATTAATATTATAGTGCTGGTCTGGAAGGTGATATTAATATTATAGTGCTGGTCTGGTCTGGAAGGTAATATTAATATTATAGTGCTGGTCTGGAAGGTGATATTAATATTATAGTGCTGGTCTGGAAGGTAATATTAATATTATAGTGCTGGTCTGGTCTGGAAGGTAATATTAATATTATAGTACTGGTCTGGAAGGTAATATTAATATTATAGTGCTGGTCTGGTCTGGAAGGTAATATTAATATTATAGTGCTGGTCTGGAAGGTAATATTAATATTATAGTGCTGGTCTGGAAGGTGATATTAATATTATAGTGCTGGTCTGGTCTGGAAGGTGATATTAATATTATAGTGCTGGTCTGGTCTGGAAGGTGATATTAATATTATAGTGCTGGTCTGGTCTGGAAGGTAATATTAATATTATAGTGCTGGTCTGGAAGGTGATATTAATATTATAGTGCTGGTCTGGAAGGTGATATTAATATTATAGTGCTGGTCTGGAAGGTGATATTAATATTATAGTGCTGGTCTGGAAGGTGATATTAATATTATAGTGCTGGTCTGGAAGGTGATATTAATATTATAGTGCTGGTCTGGAAGGTAATATTAATATTATAGTGCTGGTCTGGAAGGTGATATTAATATTATAGTGCTGGTCTGGTCTGGAAGGTAATATTAATATTATAGTGCTGGTCTGGTCTGGAAGGTAATATTAATATTATAGTGCTGGTCTGGTCTGGAAGGTAATATTAATATTATAGTGCTGGTCTGGAAGGTGATATTAATATTATAGTGCTGGTCTGGTCTGGAAGGTAATATTAATATTATAGTGCTGGTCTGGAAGGTAATATTAATATTATAGTGCTGGTCTGGTCTGGAAGGTAATATTAATATTATAGTCCTGGTCTGGAAGGTGATATTAATATTATAGTGCTGGTCTGGAAGGTAATATTAATATTATAGTGCTGGTCTGGAAGGTAATATTAATATTATAGTGCTGGTCTGGAAGGTAATATTAATATTATAGTGCTGGTCTGGAAGGTGATATTAATATTATAGTGCTGGTCTGGTCTGGAAGGTGATATTAATATTATAGTGCTGGTCTGGTCTGGAAGGTGATATTAATATTATAGTGCTGGTCTGGAAGGTAATATTAATATTATAGTGCTGGTCTGGAAGGTGATATTAATATTATAGTGCTGGTCTGGTCTGGAAGGTGATATTAATATTATAGTGCTGGTCTGGAAGGTAATATTAATATTATAGTGCTGGTCTGGAAGGTAATATTAATATTATAGTGCTGGTCTGGTCTGGAAGGTGATATTAATATTATAGTGCTGGTCTGGTCTGGAAGGTAATATTAATATTATAGTGCTGGTCTGGTCTGGAAGGTAATATTAATATTATAGTGCTGGTCTGGAAGGTAATATTAATATTATAGTGCTGGTCTGGTCTGGAAGGTAATATTAATATTATAGTGCTGGTCTGGTCTGGAAGGTGATATTAATATTATAGTGCTGGTCTGGTCTGGAAGGTAATATTAATATTATAGTACTGGTCTGGTCTGGAAGGTAATATTAATATTATAGTGCTGGTCTGGTCTGGAAGGTAATATTAATATTATAGTGCTGGTCTGGTCTGGAAGGTAATATTAATATTATAGTGCTGGTCTGGTCTGGAAGGTAATATTAATATTATAGTGCTGGTCTGGTCTGGAAGGTGATATTAATATTATAGTGCTGGTCTGGTCTGGAAGGTGATATTAATATTATAGTACTGGTCTGGTCTGGAAGGTAATATTAATATTATAGTGCTGGTCTGGTCTGGAAGGTAATATTAATATTATAGTGCTGGTCTGGAAGGTAATATTAATATTATAGTGCTGGTCTGGAAGGTAATATTAATATTATAGTGCTGGTCTGGTCTGGAAGGTGATATTAATATTATAGTGCTGGTCTGGTCTGGAAGATGATATTAATATTATAGTGCTGGTCTGGTCTGGAAGGTGATATTAATATTATAGTGCTGGTCTGGTCTGGAAGATGATATTAATATTATAGTGCTGGTCTGGTCTGGAAGATGATATTAATATTATAGTGCTGGTCTGGAAGGTAATATTAATATTATAGTGCTGGTCTGGAAGGTGATATTAATATTATAGTGCTGGTCTGGAAGGTGATATTAATATTATAGTGCTGGTCTGGAAGGTAATATTAATATTATAGTGCTGGTCTGGTCTGGAAGGTGATATTAATATTATAGTGCTGGTCTGGTCTGGAAGGTAATATTAATATTATAGTGCTGGTCTGGTCTGGAAGGTGATATTAATATTATAGTGCTGGTCTGGTCTGGAAGGTAATATTAATATTATAGTGCTGGTCTGGAAGGTAATATTAATATTATAGTGCTGGTCTGGAAGGTGATATTAATATTATAGTGCTGGTCTGGTCTGGAAGGTAATATTAATATTATAGTGCTGGTCTGGAAGGTGATATTAATATTATAGTGCTGGTCTGGTCTGGAAGGTGATATTAATATTATAGTGCTGGTCTGGTCTGGAAGGTGATATTAATATTATAGTGCTGGTCTGGTCTGGAAGGTGATATTAATATTATAGTGCTGGTCTGGAAGGTGATATTAATATTATAGTGCTGGTCTGGTCTGGAAGGTAATATTAATATTATAGTGCTGGTCTGGTCTGGAAGGTGATATTAATATTATAGTGCTGGTCTGGAAGGTGATATTAATATTATAGTGCTGGTCTGGTCTGGAAGGTGATATTAATATTATAGTGCTGGTCTGGAAGGTAATATTAATATTATAGTGCTGGTCTGGTCTGGAAGGTAATATTAATATTATAGTGCTGGTCTGGTCTGGAAGGTGATATTAATATTATAGTACTGGTCTGGTCTGGAAGGTAATATTAATATTATAGTGCTGGTCTGGTCTGGAAGGTAATATTAATATTATAGTGCTGGTCTGGTCTGGAAGGTAATATTAATATTATAGTGCTGGTCTGGAAGGTAATATTAATATTATAGTGCTGGTCTGGTCTGGAAGATGATATTAATATTATAGTGCTGGTCTGGTCTGGAAGATGATATTAATATTATAGTGCTGGTCTGGAAGGTAATATTAATATTATAGTGCTGGTCTGGAAGGTGATATTAATATTATAGTGCTGGTCTGGAAGGTGATATTAATATTATAGTGCTGGTCTGGTCTGGAAGGTAATATTAATATTATAGTGCTGGTCTGGTCTGGAAGGTGATATTAATATTATAGTGCTGGTCTGGTCTGGAAGGTAATATTAATATTATAGTGCTGGTCTGGTCTGGAAGGTGATATTAATATTATAGTGCTGGTCTGGTCTGGAAGGTAATATTAATATTATAGTGCTGGTCTGGTCTGGAAGGTGATATTAATATTATAGTGCTGGTCTGGTCTGGAAGGTAATATTAATATTATAGTGCTGGTCTGGAAGGTAATATTAATATTATAGTGCTGGTCTGGTCTGGAAGGTAATATTAATATTATAGTGCTGGTCTGGTCTGGAAGGTAATATTAATATTATAGTGCTGGTCTGGTCTGGAAGGTGATATTAATATTATAGTGCTGGTCTGGTCTGGAAGGTGATATTAATATTATAGTGCTGGTCTGGTCTGGAAGGTGATATTAATATTATAGTGCTGGTCTGGTCTGGAAGGTGATATTAATATTATAGTACTGGTCTGGAAGGTAATATTAATATTATAGTGCTGGTCTGGTCTGGAAGGTGATATTAATATTATAGTGCTGGTCTGGTCTGGAAGGTAATATTAATATTATAGTACTGGTCTGGAAGGTGATATTAATATTATAGTGCTGGTCTGGTCTGGAAGGTGATATTAATATTATAGTGCTGGTCTGGTCTGGAAGGTGATATTAATATTATAGTGCTGGTCTGGTCTGGAAGGTAATATTAATATTATAGTGCTGGTCTGGTCTGGAAGGTGATATTAATATTATAGTGCTGGTCTGGAAGGTAATATTAATATTATAGTGCTGGTCTGGTCTGGAAGGTGATATTAATATTATAGTGCTGGTCTGGAAGGTGATATTAATATTATAGTGCTGGTCTGGTCTGGAAGGTAATATTAATATTATAGTGCTGGTCTGGAAGGTAATATTAATATTATAGTGCTGGTCTGGAAGGTAATATTAATATTATAGTCCTGGTCTGGAAGGTAATATTAATATTATAGTGCTGGTCTGGTCTGGAAGGTAATATTAATATTATAGTGCTGGTCTGGTCTGGAAGGTGATATTAATATTATAGTGCTGGTCTGGTCTGGAAGGTGATATTAATATTATAGTGCTGGTCTGGTCTGGAAGGTAATATTAATATTATAGTGCTGGTCTGGTCTGGAAGGTAATATTAATATTATAGTGCTGGTCTGGTCTGGAAGGTGATATTAATATTATAGTGCTGGTCTGGAAGGTGATATTAATATTATAGTGCTGGTCTGGAAGGTGATATTAATATTATAGTGCTGGTCTGGTCTGGAAGGTGATATTAATATTATAGTGCTGGTCTGGTCTGGAAGGTAATATTAATATTATAGTATTATAGTGCTGGTCTATTATAGTACTGGTCTGGAAGGTGATATTAATATTATAGTACTGGTCTGGAAGGTGATATTAATATTATAGTGCTGGTCTGGAAGGTGATATTAATATTATAGTACTGGTCTGGAAGGTGATATTAATATTATAGTGCTGGTCTGGTCTGGAAGGTGATATTAATATTATAGTGCTGGTCTGGTCTGGAAGGTAATATTAATATTATAGTGCTGGTCTGGAAGGTGATATTAATATTATAGTGCTGGTCTGGAAGGTGATATTAATATTATAGTGCTGGTCTGGTCTGGAAGGTGATATTAATATTATAGTGCTGGTCTGGAAGGTAATATTAATATTATAGTGCTGGTCTGGTCTGGAAGGTAATATTAATATTATAGTGCTGCTGGTCTGGAAGGTGATATTAATATTATAGTGCTGGTCTGGTCTGGAAGGTGATATTAATATTATAGTGCTGGTCTGGTCTGGAAGGTGATATTAATATTATAGTGCTGGTCTGGAAGGTAATATTAATATTATAGTGCTGGTCTGGAAGGTAATATTAATATTATAGTGCTGGTCTGGAAGGTAATATTAATATTATAGTGCTGGTCTGGTCTGGAAGGTGATATTAATATTATAGTGCTGGTCTGGTCTGGAAGGTAATATTAATATTATAGTGCTGGTCTGGAAGGTAATATTAATATTATAGTGCTGGTCTGGTCTGGAAGGTGATATTAATATTATAGTGCTGGTCTGGTCTGGAAGGTAATATTAATATTATAGTGCTGGTCTGGTCTGGAAGGTAATATTAATATTATAGTGCTGGTCTGGTCTGGAAGGTAATATTAATATTATAGTGCTGGTCTGGTCTGGAAGGTGTAATATTAATATTATAGTGCTGGTCTGGTCTGGAAGGTGATATTAATATTATAGTGCTGGTCTGGTCTGGAAGGTGATATTAATATTATAGTGCTGGTCTGGAAGGTAATATTAATATTATAGTGCTGGTCTGGAAGGTAATATTAATATTATAGTGGTCTGGTCTGAAGGTGATATTAATATTATAGTGCTGGTCTGGAAGGTAATATTAATATTATAGTGCTGGTCTGGTCTGGAAGGTAATATTAATATTATAGTGCTGGTCTGGTCTGGAAGGTAATATTAATATTATAGTGCTGGTCTGGAAGGTGATATTAATATTATAGTGCTGGTCTGGAAGGTAATATTAATATTATAGTGCTGGTCTGGAAGGTAATATTAATATTATAGTGCTGGTCTGGAAGGTGATATTAATATTATAGTGTGGTCTGGTCTGGAAGGTAATATTAATATTATAGTGCTGGTCTGGTCTGGAAGGTGATATTAATATTATAGTGCTGGTCTGGAAGGTGATATTAATATTATAGTGCTGGTCTGGAAGGTAATATTAATATTATAGTGCTGGTCTGGTCTGGAAGGTAATATTAATATTATAGTGCTGGTCTGGTCTGGAAGGTAATATTAATATTATAGTGCTGGTCTGGTCTGGAAGGTAATATTAATATTATAGTGCTGGTCTGGTCTGGAAGGTGATATTAATATTATAGTGCTGGTCTGGAAGGTAATATTAATATTATAGTGCTGGTCTGGTCTGGAAGGTAATATTAATATTATAGTGCTGGTCTGGAAGGTAATATTAATATTATAGTGCTGGTCTGGAAGGTAATATTAATATTATAGTGCTGGTCTGGAAGGTAATATTAATATTATAGTGCTGGTCTGGAAGGTAATATTAATATTATAGTGCTGGTCTGGTCTGGAAGGTAATATTAATATTATAGTGCTGGTCTGGTCTGGAAGGTGATATTAATATTATAGTGCTGGTCTGGAAGTATATTAATATTATAGTGCTGGTCTGGAAGGTAATATTAATATTATAGTGCTGGTCTGGTCTGGAAGGTAATATTAATATTATAGTGCTGGTCTGGTCTGGAAGGTGATATTAATATTATAGTGCTGGTCTGGTCTGGAAGGTGATATTAATATTATAGTGCTGGTCTGGTCTGGAAGGTGATATTAATATTATAGTGCTGGTCTGGTCTGGTCTGGTCTGGAAGGTAATATTAATATTATAGTGCTGGTCTGGAAGGTGATATTAATATTATAGTGCTGGTCTGGTCTGGAAGGTGATATTAATATTATAGTGCTGGTCTGGTCTGGAAGGTGATATTAATATTATAGTGCTGGTCTGGAAGGTGATATTAATATTATAGTGCTGGTCTGGAAGGTGATATTAATATTATAGTGCTGGTCTGGTCTGGAAGGTAATATTAATATTATAGTGCTGGTCTGGTCTGGAAGGTAATATTAATATTATAGTGCTGGTCTGGTCTGGAAGGTAATATTAATATTATAGTGCTGGTCTGGTCTGGAAGGTGATATTAATATTATAGTGCTGGTCTGGTCTGGAAGGTAATATTAATATTATAGTGCTGGTCTGGTCTGGAAGGTAATATTAATATTATAGTGCTGGTCTGGAAGGTAATATTAATATTATAGTGCTGGTCTGGAAGGTAATATTAATATTATAGTGCTGGTCTGGTCTGGAAGGTGATATTAATATTATAGTGCTGGTCTGGAAGGTGATATTAATATTATAGTGCTGGTCTGGTCTGGAAGGTAATATTAATATTATAGTGCTGGTCTGGAAGGTGATATTAATATTATAGTGCTGGTCTGGTCTGGAAGGTGATATTAATATTATAGTGCTGGTCTGGTCTGGAAGGTGATATTAATATTATAGTGCTGGTCTGGTCTGGAAGGTAATATTAATATTATAGTGCTGGTCTGGAAGGTAATATTAATATTATAGTGCTGGTCTGGTCTGGAAGGTGATATTAATATTATAGTGCTGGTCTGGTCTGGAAGGTGATATTAATATTATAGTGCTGGTCTGGTCTGGAAGGTGATATTAATATTATAGTGCTGGTCTGGTCTGGTCTGGTCTGGAAGGTAATATTAATATTATAGTGCTGGTCTGGTCTGGAAGGTAATATTAATATTATAGTGCTGGTCTGGTCTGGAAGGTGATATTAATATTATAGTGCTGGTCTGGAAGGTGATATTAATATTATAGTGCTGGTCTGGAAGGTGATATTAATATTATAGTGCTGGTCTGGTCTGGAAGGTAATATTAATATTATAGTGCTGGTCTGGAAGGTAATATTAATATTATAGTGCTGGTCTGGAAGGTGATATTAATATTATAGTGCTGGTCTGGTCTGGAAGGTAATATTAATATTATAGTGCTGGTCTGGTCTGGAAGGTGATATTAATATTATAGTGCTGGTCTGGTCTGGAAGGTGATATTAATATTATAGTGCTGGTCTGGTCTGGAAGGTAATATTAATATTATAGTGCTGGTCTGGAAGGTAATATTAATATTATAGTGCTGGTCTGGAAGGTAATATTAATATTATAGTGCTGGTCTGGTCTGGAAGGTAATATTAATATTATAGTGCTGGTCTGGTCTGGAAGGTGATATTAATATTATAGTGCTGGTCTGGTCTGGAAGGTGATATTAATATTATAGTGCTGGTCTGGAAGGTGATATTAATATTATAGTGCTGGTCTGGAAGGTGATATAATATTATAGTGCTGGTCTGGTCTGGAAGGTAATATTAAGGTGATATTAATATTATAGTGCTGGTCTGGAAGGTAATATTAATATTATAGTGCTGGTCTGGAAGGTGATATTAATATTATAGTGCTGGTCTGGAAGGTAATATTAATATTATAGTGCTGGTCTGGTCTGGAAGGTGATATTAATATTATAGTGCTGGTCTGGTCTGGAAGGTGATATTAATATTATAGTGCTGGTCTGGAAGGTGATATTAATATTATAGTGCTGGTCTGGTCTGGTCTGGTCTGGAAGGTGATATTAATATTATAGTGCTGGTCTGGAAGGTGATATTAATATTATAGTGCTGGTCTGGTCTGGAAGGTAATATTAATATTATAGTGCTGGTCTGGAAGGTAATATTAATATTATAGTGCTGGTCTGGTCTGGAAGGTGATATTAATATTATAGTGCTGGTCTGGTCTGGAAGGTGATATTAATATTATAGTGCTGGTCTGGAAGGTAATATTAATATTATAGTGCTGGTCTGGTCTGGAAGGTGATATTAATATTATAGTGCTGGTCTGGTCTGGAAGGTAATATTAATATTATAGTGCTGGTCTGGAAGGTAATATTAATATTATAGTGCTGGTCTGGAAGGTAATATTAATATTATAGTGCTGGGTCTGGAAGGTAATATTAATATTATAGTGCTGGTCTGGTCTGGAAGGTAATATTAATATTATAGTGCTGGTCTGGTCTGGAAGGTAATATTAATATTATAGTGCTGGTCTGGTCTGGAAGGTATATTAATATTATAGTGCTGGTCTGGTCTGGAAGGTGATATTAATATTATAGTGCTGGTCTGGGTCTGGTCTGGAAGGTGATATTAATATTATAGTGCTGGTCTGGTCTGGAAGGTAATATTAATATTATAGTGCTGGTCTGGTCTGGAAGGTGATATTAATATTATAGTGCTGGTCTGGAAGGTAATATTAATATTATAGTGCTGGTCTGGAAGGTAATATTAATATTATAGTGCTGGTCTGGTCTGGAAGGTAATATTAATATTATAGTGCTGGTCTGGAAGGTGATATTAATATTATAGTGCTGGTCTGGTCTGGAAGGTAATATTAATATTATAGTGCTGGTCTGGTCTGGAAGGTAATATTAATATTATAGTGTCTGGTCTGGAAGGTAATATTAATATTATAGTGCTGGTCTGGAAGGTAATATTAATATTATAGTACTGATGATTATTAATATTATAGTCTGGTCTGGTCTGGAAGGTGATATTAATATTATAGTACTGGTCTGGTCTGGAAGGTGATATTAATATTATAGTGCTGGTCTGGTCTGGAAGGTGATATTAATATTATAGTGCTGGTCTGGTCTGGAAGGTGATATTAATATTATAGTGCTGGTCTGGTCTGGAAGGTAATATTAATATTATAGTGCTGGTCTGGTCTGGAAGGTAATATTAATATTATAGTGCTGGTCTGGTCTGGAAGGTAATATTAATATTATAGTGCTGGTCTGGAAGGTAATATTAATATTATAGTGCTGGTCTGGAAGGTAATATTAATATTATAGTGCTGGTCTGGTCTGGTCTGGAAGGTGATATTAATATTATAGTGCTGGTCTGGAAGGTAATATTAATATTATAGGTCTGGTCTGGTCTGGAAGGTGATATTAATATTATAGTGGTCTGGTCTGGTCTGGTCTGGAAGGTAATATTAATATTATAGTGCTGGTCTGGTCTGGAAGGTAATATTAATATTATAGTGCTGGTCTGGTCTGGAAGGTAATATTAATATTATAGTGCTGGTCTGGAAGGTAATATTAATATTATAGTGCTGGTCTGGTCTGGAAGGTGATATTAATATTATAGTGCTGGTCTGGAAGGTGATATTAATATTATAGTGCTGGTCTGGTCTGGAAGGTGATATTAATATTATAGTGCTGGTCTGATATATAATATTATAGTGCTGGTCTGGTCTGGAAGGTAATATTAATATTATAGTGCTGGTCTGGTCTGGAAGGTAATATTAATATTATAGTGCTGGTCTGGTCTGGAAGGTGATATTAATATTATAGTGCTGGTCTGGAAGGTGATATTAATATTATAGTGCTGGTCTGGTCTGGAAGGTGATATTAATATTATAGTGCTGGTCTGGAAGGTGATATTAATATTATAGTGCTGGTCTGGAAGGTGATATTAATATTATAGTGCTGGTCTGGTCTGGAAGGTGATATTAATATTATAGTGCTGGTCTGGTCTGGAAGGTGATATTAATATTATAGTGCTGGTCTGGTCTGGAAGGTGATATTAATATTATAGTGCTGGTCTGGTCTGGAAGGTGATATTAATATTATAGTGCTGGTCTGGTCTGGAAGGTGATATTAATATTATAGTGCTGGTCTGGTCTGGAAGGTGATATTAATATTATAGTGCTGGTCTGGAAGGTGATATTAATATTATAGTGCTGGTCTGGTCTGGAAGGTGATATTAATATTATAGTGCTGGTCTGGTCTGGAAGGTGATATTAATATTATAGTGCTGGTCTGGAAGGTGATATTAATATTATAGTGCTGGTCTGGGTGATGGTGCTGGTCTGGAAGGTAATATTAATATTATAGTGCTGGTCTGGTCTGGAAGGTGATATTAATATTATAGTGCTGGTCTGGAAGGTAATATTAATATTATAGTGCTGGTCTGGAAGGTGATATTAATATTATAGTGCTGGTCTGGTCTGGAAGGTAATATTAATATTATAGTGTCTGGTCTGGAAGGTGATATTAATATTATAGTCTGGAAGGTATATTAATATTATAGTGCTGGTCTGGAAGGTGATATTAATATTATAGTGCTGGTCTGGAAGGTGATATTAATATTATAGTGCTGGTCTGGTCTGGAAGGTGATATTAATATTATAGTGCTGGTCTGGAAGGTAATATTAATATTATAGTGCTGGTCTGGTCTGGAAGGTAATATTAATATTATAGTGCTGGTCTGGTCTGGAAGGTAATATTAATATTATAGTGCTGGTCTGGAAGGTGATATTAATATTATAGTGCTGGTCTGGTCTGGAAGGTGATATTAATATTATAGTGCTGGTCTGGTCTGGAAGGTGATATTAATATTATAGTGCTGGTCTGGTCTGGAAGGTGATATTAATATTATAGTGCTGGTCTGGTCTGGAAGGTGATATTAATATTATAGTGCTGGTCTGGTCTGGAAGGTAATATTAATATTATAGTGCTGGTCTGGTCTGGAAGGTATATTAATATTATTAATATTATAGTGCTGGTCTGGTCTGAAGGTAATATTAATATTATAGTGCTGGTCTGGTCTGGAAGGTAATATTAATATTATAGTGCTGGTCTGGTCTGGAAGGTATATTAATATTATAGTGCTGGTCTGGTCTGGAAGGTGATATTAATATTATAGTGCAGGTCTGGTCTGGAAGGTGATATTAATATTATAGTGCTGGTCTGGAAGGTGATATTAATATTATAGTACTGGTCTGGAAGGTGATATTAATATTATAGTGCTGGTCTGGTCTGGAAGGTAATATTAATATTATAGTGCTGGTCTGGAAGGTGATATTAATATTATAGTACTGGTCTGGAAGGTAATATTAATATTATAGTGCTGGTCTGGAAGGTGATATTAATATTATAGTACTGGTCTGGTCTGGAAGGTAATATTAATATTATAGTGCTGGTCTGGAAGGTGATATTAATATTATAGTACTGGTCTGGAAGGTAATATTAATATTATAGTGCTGGTCTGGAAGGTGATATTAATATTATAGTGCTGGTCTGGTCTGGAAGGTGATATTAATATTATAGTGCTGGTCTGGTCTGGAAGGTGATATTAATATTATAGTACTGGTCTGGTCTGGAAGGTAATATTAATATTATAGTGCTGGTCTGGAAGGTGATATTAATATTATAGTGCTGGTTTGGTCTGGAAGGTGATATTAATATTATAGTGCTGGTCTGGTCTGGAAGGTGATATTAATATTATAGTGCAGGTCTGGTCTGGAAGGTGATATTAATATTATAGTGCTGGTCTGGTCTGGAAGGTGATATTAATATTATAGTGCTGGTCTGGTCTGGAAGGTAATATTAATATTATAGTACTGGTCTGGAAGGTAATATTAATATTATAGTGCTGGTCTGGAAGGTGATATTAATATTATAGTGCTGGTCTGGTCTGGAAGGTAATATTAATATTATAGTGCTGGTCTGGAAGGTAATATTAACATTATAGTGCTGGTCTGGTCTGGAAGGTAATATTAATATTATAGTGCTGGTCTGGAAGGTGATATTAATATTATAGTGCTGGTCTGGAAGGTGATATTAATATTATAGTGCTGGTCTGGTCTGGAAGGTGATATTAATATTATAGTGCTGGTCTGGAAGGTGATATTAATATTATAGTGCTGGTCTGGTCTGGAAGGTGATATTAATATTATAGTGCTGGTCTGGAAGGTAATATTAATATTATAGTGCTGGTCTGGTCTGGAAGGTGATATTAATATTATAGTGCTGGTCTGGAAGGTGATATTATTATATTCTGGTCTGGAGTATTAATATTATAGTGCTGGTCTGGAAGGTGATATTAATATTATAGTGCTGGTCTGGAAGGTAATATTAATATTATAGTGGTCTGGTCTGGAAGGTAATATTAATATTATAGTGCTGGTCTGGTCTGGAAGGTGATATTAATATTATAGTGCTGGTCTGGTCTGGAAGGTAATATTAATATTATAGTGCTGGTCTGGTCTGGAAGGTGATATTAATATTATAGTGCTGGTCTGGTCTGGAAGGTGATATTAATATTATAGTGCTGGTCTGGTCTGGAAGGTAATATTAATATTATAGTGCTGGTCTGGTCTGGAAGGTGATATTAATATTATAGTGCTGGTCTGGAAGGTGATATTAATATTATAGTGCTGGTCTGGTCTGGAAGGTGATATTAATATTATAGTGCTGGTCTGGAAGGTAATATTAATATTATAGTGCTGGTCTGGTCTGGAAGGTGATATTAATATTATAGTGCTGGTCTGGAAGGTGATATTAATATTATAGTGCTGGTCTGGTCTGGAAGGTGATATTAATATTATAGTGCTGGTCTGGTCTGGAAGGTGATATTAATATTATAGTGCTGGTCTGGAAGGTAATATTAATATTATAGTGCTGGTCTGGTCTGGAAGGTAATATTAATATTATAGTGCTGGTCTGGAAGGTAATATTAATATTATAGTGCTGGTGATATTAATATTATAGTGCTGGTCTGGAAGGTAATATAATATTATAGTGCTGGTCTGGTCTGGAAGGTAATATTAATATTATAGTGCTGGTCTGGAAGGTGATATTAATATTATAGTGCTGGTCTGGTCTGGAAGGTAATATTAATATTATAGTGCTGGTCTGGAAGGTGATATTAATATTATAGTATGGTCTGGAGGTAATATTAATATTATAGTGCTGGTCTGGTCTGGAAGGTGATATTAATATTATAGTGCTGGTCTGGTCTGGAAGGTGATATTAATATTATAGTGCTGGTCTGGAAGGTCATATTAATATTATAGTCCTGGTCTGGAAGGTAATATTAATATTATAGTGCTGGTCTGGAAGGTAATATTAATATTATAGTGCTGGTCTGGTCTGGAAGATAATATTAATATTATAGTGCTGGTCTGGTCTGGAAGGTAATATTAATATTATAGTACTGGTCTGGAAGGTAATATTAATATTATAGTGCTGGTCTGGAAGGTAATATTAATATTATAGTACTGGTCTGGAAGGTGATATTAATATTATAGTGCTGGTCTGGAAGGTGATATTAATATTATAGTGCTGGTCTGGAAGGTAATATTAATATTATAGTGCTGGTCTGGTATGGAAGGTAATATTAATATTATAGTGCTGGTCTGGTCTGGAAGGTGATATTAATATTATAGTGCTGGTCTGGAAGGTAATATTAATATTATAGTGCTGGTCTGGTCTGGAAGGTAATATTAATATTATAGTGCTGGTCTGGTCTGGAAGGTGATATTAATATTATAGTGCTGGTCTGGAAAGTGATATTAATATTATAGTGCTGGTCTGGAAGGTGATATTAATATTATAGTGCTGGTCTGGAAAGTGATATTAATATTATAGTGCTGGTCTGGAAGGTAATATTAATATTATAGTGCTGGTCTGGTCTGGAAGGTGATATTAATATTATAGTGCTGGTCTGGAAAGTGATATTAATATTATAGTGCTGGTCTGGAAGGTGATATTAATATTATAGTGCTGGTCTGGTCTGGAAGGTAATATTAATATTATAGTGCTGGTCTGGAAAGTGATATTAATATTATAGTGCTGGTCTGGTCTGGAAGGTAATATTAATATTATAGTGCTGGTCTGGTCTGGAAGGTGATATTAATATTATAGTGCTGGTCTGGTCTGGAAGGTGATATTAATATTATAGTACTGGTCTGGTCTGGAAGGTGATATTAATATTATAGTGCTGGTCTGGAAGGTGATATTAATATTATAGTGCTGGTCTGGTCTGGAAGGTGATATTAATATTATAGTGCTGGTCTGGTCTGGAAGGTAATATTAATATTATAGTGCTGGTCTGGTCTGGAAGGTAATATTAATATTATAGTGCTGGTCTGGTCTGGAAGGTGATATTAATATTATAGTGCTGGTCTGGAAAGTGATATTAATATTATAGTGCTGGTCTGGAAGGTGATATTAATATTATAGTGCTGGTCTGGAAGGTGATATTAATATTATAGTGCTGGTCTGGTCTGGAAGGTGATATTAATATTATAGTGCTGGTCTGGTCTGGAAGGTAATATTAATATTATAGTGCTGGTCTGGTCTGGAAGGTGATATTAATATTATAGTGCTGGTCTGGAAGGTAATATTAATATTATAGTGCTGGTCTGGTCTGGAAGGTAATATTAATATTATAGTGCTGGTCTGGTCTGGAAGGTGATATTAATATTATAGTGCTGGTCTGGAAGGTAATATTAATATTATAGTGCTGGTCTGGTCTGGAAGGTAATATTAATATTATAGTGCTGGTCTGGAAGATGATATTAATATTATATAATATTATATTATAGTGCTGGTCTGGAAGGTAATATTAATATTATAGTGCTGGTCTGGTCTGGAAGGTGATATTAATATTATAGTGCTGGTCTGGTCTGGAAGGTAATATTAATATTATAGTGCTGGTCTGGTCTGGAAGGTGATATTAATATTATAGTGCTGGTCTGGTCTGGAAGGTGATATTAATATTATAGTGCTGGTCTGGTCTGGAAGGTGATATTAATATTATAGTGCTGGTCTGGTCTGGAAGGTAATATTAATATTATAGTGCTGGTCTGGAAGGTAATATTAATATTATAGTGCTGGTCTGGTCTGGAAGGTAATATTAATATTATAGTGCTGGTCTGGAAGGTAATATTAATATTATAGTGCTGGTCTGGTCTGGAAGGTAATATTAATATTATAGTGCTGGTCTGGAAGGTGATATTAATATTATAGTACTGGTCTGGAAGGTAATATTAATATTATAGTGCTGGTCTGGTCTGGAAGGTGATATTAATATTATAGTGCTGGTCTGGTCTGGAAGGTGATATTAATATTATAGTGCTGGTCTGGAAGGTGATATTAATATTATAGTAAGGTTATTAATATTATAGTGCTGGTCTGGAAGGTAATATTAATATTATAGTGCTGGTCTGGTCTGGAAGGTAATATTAATATTATAGTGCTGGTCTGGTCTGGAAGGTAATATTAATATTATAGTACTGGTCTGGAAGGTAATATTAATATTATAGTGCTGGTCTGGAAGGTAATATTAATATTATAGTACTGGTCTGGAAGGTGATATTAATATTATAGTGCTGGTCTGGAAGGTGATATTAATATTATAGTGCTGGTCTGGAAGGTAATATTAATATTATAGTGCTGGTCTGGTCTGGAAGGTAATATTAATATTATAGTGCTGGTCTGGTCTGGAAGGTAATATTAATATTATAGTGCTGGTCTGGTCTGGAAGGTGATATTAATATTATAGTGCTGGTCTGGAAGGTAATATTAATATTATAGTGCTGGTCTGGTCTGGAAGGTAATATTAATATTATAGTGCTGGTCTGGTCTGGAAGGTGATATTAATATTATAGTGCTGGTCTGGAAGGTGATATTAATATTATAGTGCTGGTCTGGAAGGTGATATTAATATTATAGTGCTGGTCTGGAAGGTAATATTAATATTATAGTGCTGGTCTGGTCTGGAAGGTGATATTAATATTATAGTGCTGGTCTGGAAGGTGATATTAATATTATAGTGCTGGTCTGGAAGGTGATATTAATATTATAGTGCTGGTCTGGTCTGGAAGGTAATATTAATATTATAGTGCTGGTCTGGAAGGTGATATTAATATTATAGTGCTGGTCTGGTCTGGAAGGTAATATTAATATTATAGTGCTGGTCTGGTCTGGAAGGTGATATTAATATTATAGTGCTGGTCTGGTCTGGAAGGTGATATTAATATTATAGTACTGGTCTGGTCTGGAAGGTGATATTAATATTATAGTGCTGGTCTGGAAGGTGATATTAATATTATAGTGCTGGTCTGGTCTGGAAGGTGATATTAATATTATAGTGCTGGTCTGGTCTGGAAGGTAATATTAATATTATAGTGCTGGTCTGGTCTGGAAGGTAATATTAATATTATAGTGCTGGTCTGGTCTGGAAGGTGATATTAATATTATAGTGCTGGTCTGGAAGGTGATATTAATATTATAGTGCTGGTCTGGAAGGTGATATTAATATTATAGTGCTGGTCTGGAAGGTGATATTAATATTATAGTGCTGGTCTGGTCTGGAAGGTGATATTAATATTATAGTGCTGGTCTGGTCTGGAAGGTAATATTAATATTATAGTGCTGGTCTGGTCTGGAAGGTGATATTAATATTATAGTGCTGGTCTGGAAGGTAATATTAATATTATAGTGCTGGTCTGGTCTGGAAGGTAATATTAATATTATAGTGCTGGTCTGGTCTGGAAGGTGATATTAATATTATAGTGCTGGTCTGGAAGGTAATATTAATATTATAGTGCTGGTCTGGTCTGGAAGGTAATATTAATATTATAGTGCTGGTCTGGAAGGTAATATTAATATTATAGTGCTGGTCTGGTCTGGAAGGTAATATTAATATTATAGTGCTGGTCTGGTCTGGAAGGTAATATTAATATTATAGTGCTGGTCTGGTCTGGAAGGTGATATTAATATTATAGTGCTGGTCTGGTCTGGAAGGTAATATTAATATTATAGTGCTGGTCTGGTCTGGAAGGTGATATTAATATTATAGTGCTGGTCTGGTCTGGAAGGTGATATTAATATTATAGTGCTGGTCTGGTCTGGAAGGTAATATTAATATTATAGTGCTGGTCTGGTCTGGAAGGTGATATTAATATTATAGTGCTGGTCTGGAAGGTAATATTAATATTATAGTGCTGGTCTGGTCTGGAAGGTGATATTAATATTATAGTGCTGGTCTGGAAGGTGATATTAATATTATAGTGCTGGTCTGGTCTGGAAGGTAATATTAATATTATAGTGCTGGTCTGGAAGGTAATATTAATATTATAGTGCTGGTCTGGTCTGGAAGGTAATATTAATATTATAGTGCTGGTCTGGTCTGGAAGGTGATATTAATATTATAGTGCTGGTCTGGAAGGTGATATTAATATTATAGTGCTGGTCTGGTCTGGAAGGTGATATTAATATTATAGTGCTGGTCTGGTCTGGAAGGTGATATTAATATTATAGTGCTGGTCTGGAAGGTGATATTAATATTATAGTGCTGGTCTGGTCTGGAAGGTGATATTAATATTATAGTGCTGGTCTGGTCTGGAAGGTGATATTAATATTATAGTGCTGGTCTGGAAGGTGATATTAATATTATAGTGCTGGTCTGGAAAGTGATATTAATATTATAGTGCTGGTCTGGAAGGTAATATTAATATTATAGTGCTGGTCTGGTCTGGAAGGTGATATTAATATTATAGTGCTGGTCTGGAAAGTGATATTAATATTATAGTGCTGGTCTGGAAGGTGATATTAATATTATAGTGCTGGTCTGGTCTGGAAGGTAATATTAATATTATAGTGCTGGTCTGGAAAGTGATATTAATATTATAGTGCTGGTCTGGTCTGGAAGGTAATATTAATATTATAGTGCTGGTCTGGTCTGGAAGGTGATATTAATATTATAGTGCTGGTCTGGTCTGGAAGGTGATATTAATATTATAGTACTGGTCTGGTCTGGAAGGTGATATTAATATTATAGTGCTGGTCTGGAAGGTGATATTAATATTATAGTGCTGGTCTGGTCTGGAAGGTGATATTAATATTATAGTGCTGGTCTGGTCTGGAAGGTAATATTAATATTATAGTGCTGGTCTGGTCTGGAAGGTAATATTAATATTATAGTGCTGGTCTGGTCTGGAAGGTGATATTAATATTATAGTGCTGGTCTGGAAGGTGATATTAATATTATCTGGAAGGTGATATTAATATTATAGTGCTGGTCTGGAAAGTGATATTAATATTATAGTGCTGGTCTGGAAGGTGATATTAATATTATAGTGCTGGTCTGGAAGGTAATATTAATATTATAGTGCTGGTCTGGTCTGGAAGGTAATATTAATATTATAGTGCTGGTCTGGTCTGGAAGGTAATATTAATATTATAGTGCTGGTCTGGTCTGGAAGGTAATATTAATATTATAGTGCTGGTCTGGAAGGTAATATTAATATTATAGTGCTGGTCTGGTCTGGAAGGTGATATTAATATTATAGTGCTGGTCTGGAAGGTAATATTAATATTATAGTGCTGGTCTGGTCTGGAAGGTAATATTAATATTATAGTGCTGGTCTGGAAGGTAATATTAATATTATAGTGCTGGTCTGGAAGATGATATTAATATTATAGTGCTGGTCTGGAAGGTAATATTAATATTATAGTGCTGGTCTGGTCTGGAAGGTAATAT
Source organism: Oncorhynchus nerka (assembly GCF_034236695.1). Lineage (NCBI taxonomy): Eukaryota > Metazoa > Chordata > Actinopteri > Salmoniformes > Salmonidae > Oncorhynchus > Oncorhynchus nerka. The sequence continues at coordinate 1,959,014 of NC_088399.1, forward strand.
TAATATTATAGTGCTGGTCTGGTCTGGAAGGTGATATTAATATTATAGTGCTGGTCTGGTCTGGAAGGTAATATTAATATTATAGTGCTGGTCTGGTCTGGAAGGTGATATTAATATTATAGTGCTGGTCTGGTCTGGAAGGTGATATTAATATTATAGTGCTGGTCTGGTCTGGAAGGTGATATTAATATTATAGTGCTGGTCTGGTCTGGAAGGTAATATTAATATTATAGTGCTGGTCTGGAAGGTAATATTAATATTATAGTGCTGGTCTGGAAGGTAATATTAATATTATAGTGCTGGTCTGGTCTGGAAGGTAATATTAATATTATAGTGCTGGTCTGGTCTGGAAGGTGATATTAATATTATAGTGCTGGTCTGGAAGGTGATATTAATATTATAGTGCTGGTCTGGTCTGGAAGGTGATATTAATATTATAGTGCTGGTCTGGTCTGGAAGGTGATATTAATATTATAGTGCTGGTCTGGAAGGTGATATTAATATTATAGTGCTGGTCTGGTCTGGAAGGTGATATTAATATTATAGTGCTGGTCTGGTCTGGAAGGTAATATTAATATTATAGTGCTGGTCTGGAAGGTGATATTAATATTATAGTGCTGGTCTGGTCTGGAAGGTAATATTAATATTATAGTGCTGGTCTGGTCTGGAAGGTGATATTAATATTATAGTGCTGGTCTGGAAGGTAATATTAATATTATAGTGCTGGTCTGGAAGGTGATATTAATATTATAGTGCTGGTCTGGTCTGGAAGGTGATATTAATATTATAGTGCTGGTCTGGTCTGGAAGGTTAATATTATAAGGTTAATATTATAGTGCTGGTCTGGTCTGGAAGGTGATATTAATATTATAGTGCTGGTCTGGTCTGGAAGGTAATATTAATATTATAGTGCTGGTCTGGTCTGGAAGGTAATATTAATATTATAGTGCTGGTCTGGAAGGTGATATTAATATTATAGTGCTGGTCTGGTCTGGAAGGTAATATTAATATTATAGTGCTGGTCTGGTCTGGAAGGTGATATTAATATTATAGTGCTGGTCTGGTATGGAAGGTGATATTAATATTATAGTGCTGGTCTGGAAGGTGATATTAATATTATAGTGCTGGTCTGGTCTGGAAGGTAATATTAATATTATAGTGCTGGTCTGGTCTGGAAGGTGATATTAATATTATAGTGCTGGTCTGGTCTGGAAGGTAATATTAATATTATAGTGCTGGTTTGGTCTGGAAGGTGATATTAATATTATAGTGCTGGTCTGGTCTGGAAGGTAATATTAATATTATAGTGCTGGTTAAGGTATATTATATTATAGTGCTGGTCTGGAAGGTAATATTAATATTATAGTTCTGGTCTGGAAGGTCTTAATATTATAGTCTGGAAAGGTGATATTAATATTATAGTGCTGGTCTGGTCTGGAAGGTAATATTAATATTATAGTGCTGGTCTGGTCTGGAAGGTGATATTAATATTATAGTGCTGGTCTGGTCTGGTAGGTTAATATTATAGTGCTGGTCTGGTCTGGAAGGTGATATTAATATTATAGTGCTGGTCTGGAAGGTGATATTAATATTATAGTGCTGGTCTGGTCTGGAAGGTAATATTAATATTATAGTGCTGGTCTGGTCTGGAAGGTAATATTAATATTATAGTGCTGGTCTGGAAGGTGATATTAATATTATAGTGCTGGTCTGGAAGGTGATATTAATATTATAGTGCTGGTCTGGAAGGTAATATTAATATTATAGTGCTGGTCTGGTCTGGAAGGTGATATTAATATTATAGTGCTGGTCTGGAAGGTGATATTAATATTATAGTGCTGGTCTGGTCTGGAAGGTAATATTAATATTATAGTGCTGGTCTGGTCTGGAAGGTAATATTAATATTATAGTGCTGGTCTGGTCTGGAAGGTGATATTAATATTATAGTGCTGGTCTGGTCTGGAAGGTAATATTAATATTATAGTGCTGGTCTGGTCTGGAAGGTGATATTAATATTATAGTGCTGGTCTGGTCTGGAAGGTAATATTAATATTATAGTGCTGGTCTGGAAGGTAATATTAATATTATAGTGCTGGTCTGGAAGGTGATATTAATATTATAGTGCTGGTCTGGTCTGGAAGGTAATATTAATATTATAGTGCTGGTCTGGTCTGGAAGGTAATATTAATATTATAGTGCTGGTCTGGTCTGGAAGGTGATATTAATATTATAGTGCTGGTCTGGTCTGGAAGGTAATATTAATATTATAGTGCTGGTCTTAATTATTTATAGTGCTGGTCTGGAAGGTAATATTAATATTATAGTGCTGGTCTGGTCTGGAAGGTAATATTAATATTATAGTGCTGGTCTGGTCTGGAAGGTGATATTAATATTATAGTGCTGGTCTGGTCTGGAAGGTAATATTAATATTATAGTGCTGGTCTGGTCTGGAAGGTAATATTAATATTATAGTGCTGGTCTGGAAGGTAATATTAATATTATAGTGCTGGTCTGGTCTGGAAGGTAATATTAATATTATAGTGCTGGTCTGGAAGGTAATATTAATATTATAGTGCTGGTCTGGAAGGTGATATTAATATTATAGTGCTGGTCTGGAAGGTGATATTAATATTATAGTGCTATCTGGAAGGTGATATTAATATTATAGTGCTGGTCTGGAAGGTAATATTAATATTATAGTGCTGGTCTGGTCTGGAAGGTGATATTAATATTATAGTGCTGGTCTGGAAGGTGATATTAATATTATAGTGCTGGTCTGGTCTGGAAGGTAATATTAATATTATAGTGCTGGTCTGGTCTGGAAGGTGATATTAATATTATAGTGCTGGTCTGGTCTGGAAGGTAATATTAATATTATAGTGCTGGTCTGGTCTGGAAGGTAATATTAATATTATAGTGCTGGTCTGGTCTGGAAGGTGATATTAATATTATAGTGCTGGTCTGGTCTGGAAGGTAATATTAATATTATAGTGCTGGTCTGGTCTGGAAGGTGATATTAATATTATAGTGCTGGTCTGGTCTGGAAGGTAATATTAATATTATAGTGCTGGTCTGGTCTGGAAGGTGATATTAATATTATAGTGCTGGTCTGGTCTGGAAGGTGATATTAATATTATAGTGCTGGTCTGGAAGGTGATATAATATTATAGTGCTGGTCTGGAAGGTAATATTAATATTATAGTGCTGGTCTGGTCTGGAAGGTAATATTAATATTATAGTGCTGGTCTGGTCTGGAAGGTGATATTAATATTATAGTGCTGGTCTGGTCTGGAAGGTGATATTAATATTATAGTGCTGGTCTGGTCTGGAAGGTGATATTAATATTATAGTCCTGGTCTGGAAGGTGATATTAATATTATAGTGCTGGTCTGGTCTGGAAGGTAATATTAATATTATAGTGCTGGTCTGGTCTGGAAGGTAATATTAATATTATAGTGCTGGTCTGGTCTGGAAGGTAATATTAATATTATAGTGCTGGTCTGGAAGGTGATATTAATATTATAGTGCTGGTCTGGTCTGGAAGGTAATATTAATATTATAGTGCTGGTCTGGAAGGTGATATTAATATTATAGTGCTGGTCTGGAAGGTAATATTAATATTATAGTGCTGGTCTGGTCTGGAAGGTGATATTAATATTATAGTGCTGGTCTGGAAGGTGATATTAATATTATAGTGCTGGTCTGGAAGGTAATATTAATATTATAGTGCTGGTCTGGTCTGGAAGGTGATATTAATATTATAGTGCTGGTCTGGTCTGGAAGGTAATATTAACATTATAGTGCTGGTCTGGTCTGGAAGGTAATATTAATATTATAGTGCTGGTCTGGTCTGGAAGGTGATATTAATATTATAGTGCTGGTCTGGAAGGTGATATTAATATTATAGTGCTGGTCTGGTCTGGAAGGTAATATTAACATTATAGTGCTGGTCTGGTCTGGAAGGTAATATTAATATTATAGTGCTGGTCTGGTCTGGAAGGTGATATTAATATTATAGTGCTGGTCTGGTCTGGAAGGTGATATTAATATTATAGTGCTGGTCTGGTCTGGAAGGTGATATTAATATTATAGTCCTGGTCTGGAAGGTAATATTAATATTATAGTGCTGGTCTGGAAGGTGATATTAATATTATAGTGCTGGTCTGGTCTGGAAGGTGATATTAATATTATAGTGCTGGTCTGGTCTGGAAGGTGATATTAATATTATAGTGCTGGTCTGGAAGGTGATATTAATATTATAGTGCTGGTCTGGTCTGGAAGGTAATATTAATATTATAGTGCTGGTCTGGAAGGTGATATTAATATTATAGTGCTGGTCTGGTCTGGAAGGTGATATTAATATTATAGTGCTGGTCTGGTCTGGAAGGTAATATTAATATTATAGTGCTGGTCTGGAAGGTAATATTAATATTATAGTGCTGGTCTGGAAGGTGATATTAATATTATAGTGCTGGTCTGGTCTGGAAGGTAATATTAATATTATAGTGCTGGTCTGGTCTGGAAGGTGATATTAATATTATAGTGCTGGTCTGGTCTGGAAGGTAATATTAATATTATAGTGCTGGTCTGGTCTGGAAGGTGATATTAATATTATAGTACTGGTCTGGTCTGGAAGGTGATATTAATATTATAGTACTGGTCTGGTCTGGAAGGTAATATTAATATTATAGTGCTGGTCTGGTCTGGAAGGTAATATTAATATTATAGTGCTGGTCTGGAAGGTAATATTAATATTATAGTGCTGGTCTGGTCTGGAAGGTGATATTAATATTATAGTGCTGGTCTGGTCTGGAAGGTAATATTAATATTATAGTGCTGGTCTGGTCTGGAAGGTAATATTAATATTATAGTGCTGGTCTGGTCTGGAAGGTAATATTAATATTATAGTGCTGGTCTGGAAGGTGATATTAATATTATAGTGCTGGTCTGGTCTGGAAGGTGATATTAATATTATAGTGCTGGTCTGGAAGGTGATATTAATATTATAGTGCTGGTCTGGTCTGGAAGGTGATATTAATATTATAGTGCTGGTCTGGAAGGTGATATTAATATTATAGTGCTGGTCTGGTCTGGAAGGTAATATTATTATTATAGTGCTGGTCTGGTCTGGAAGGTAATATTAATATTATAGTGCTGGTCTGGAAGGTGATATTAATATTATAGTGCTGGTCTGGTCTGGAAGGTGATATTAATATTATAGTGCTGGTCTGGTCTGGAAGGTAATATTAATATTATAGTGCTGGTCTGGTCTGGAAGGTAATATTAATATTATAGTGCTGGTCTGGTCTGGAAGGTAATATTAATATTATAGTGCTGGTCTGGTCTGGAAGGTAATATTAATATATTAATCTGGAAGGTTATAGTGCTGGTCTGGTCTGGAAGGTGATATTAATATTATAGTGCTGGTCTGGAAGGTAATATTAATATTATAGTGCTGGTCTGGTCTGGAAGGTAATATTAATATTATAGTGCTGGTCTGGAAGGTAATATTAATATTATAGTGCTGGTCTGGTCTGGAAGGTAATATTAATATTATAGTGCTGGTCTGGAAGGTGATATTAATATTATAGTGCTGGTCTGGTCTGGAAGGTGATATTAATATTATAGTGCTGGTCTGGAAGGTGATATTAATATTATAGTGCTGGTCTGGTCTGGAAGGTGATATTAATATTATAGTGCTGGTCTGGTCTGGAAGGTGATATTAATATTATAGTGCTGGTCTGGTCTGGAAGGTAATATTAATATTATAGTGCTGGTCTGGAAGGTGATATTAATATTATAGTGCTGGTCTGGTCTGGAAGGTGATATTAATATTATAGTGCTGGTCTGGTCTGGAAGGTAATATTAATATTATAGTGCTGGTCTGGAAAGTGATATTAATATTATAGTGCTGGTCTGGTCTGGAAGGTGATATTAATATTATAGTACTGGTCTGGAAGGTATTATTAATATTATAGTGCTGGTCTGGAAGGTAATATTAATATTATAGTGCTGGTCTGGAAGGTAATATTAATATTATAGTGCTGGTCTGGTCTGGAAGGTGATATTAATATTATAGTGCTGGTCTGGAAGGTAATATTAATATTATAGTGCTGGTCTGGTCTGGAAGGTGATATTAATATTATAGTGCTGGTCTGGTCTGGAAGGTAATATTAATATTATAGTGCTGGTCTGGAAGGTAATATTAATATTATAGTGCTGGTCTGGTCTGGAAGGTAATATTAATATTATAGTGCTGGTCTGGTCTGGAAGGTGATATTAATATTATAGTGCTGGTCTGGAAGGTAATATTAATATTATAGTACTGGTCTGGAAGGTAATATTAATATTATAGTGCTGGTCTGGAAGGTAATATTAATATTATAGTGCTGGTCTGGTCTGGAAGGTAATATTAATATTATAGTGCTGGTCTGGAAGGTAATATTAATATTATAGTGCTGGTCTGGAAGGTGATATTAATATTATAGTACTGGTCTGGTCTGGAAGGTAATATTAATATTATAGTGCTGGTCTGGTCTGGAAGGTGATATTAATATTATAGTGCTGGTCTGGAAGGTGATATTAATATTATAGTGCTGGTCTGGTCTGGAAGGTAATATTAATATTATAGTGCTGGTCTGGAAGGTGATATTAATATTATAGTGCTGGTCTGGTCTGGAAGGTAATATTAATATTATAGTGCTGGTCTGGTCTGGAAGGTAATATTAATATTATAGTGCTGGTCTGGTCTGGAAGGTGATATTAATATTATAGTGCTGGTCTGGTCTGGAAGGTGATATTAATATTATAGTGCTGGTCTGGTCTGGAAGGTGATATTAATATTATAGTGCTGGTCTGGAAGGTGATATTAATATTATAGTGCTGGTCTGGAAGGTGATATTAATATTATAGTGCTGGTCTGGTATGGAAGGTAATATTAATATTATAGTGCTGGTCTGGAAGGTGATATTAATATTATAGTGCTGGTCTGGTCTGTAAGGTGATATTAATATTATAGTGCTGGTCTGGTCTGGAAGGTAATATTAATATTATAGTGCTGGTCTGGAAGGTGATATTAATATTATAGTGCTGGTCTGGAAGGTAATATTAATATTATAGTGCTGGTCTGGTCTGGAAGGTAATATTAATATTATAGTGCTGGTCTGGAAGGTAATATTAATATTATAGTGCTGGTCTGGAAGGTAATATTAATATTATAGTGCTGGTCTGGAAGGTAATATTAATATTATAGTGCTGGTCTGGTCTGGAAGGTGATATTAATATTATAGTGCTGGTCTGGAAGGTGATATTAATATTATAGTGCTGGTCTGGTCTGGAAGGTAATATTAATATTATAGTGCTGGTCTGGAAGGTGATATTAATATTATAGTGCTGGTCTGGAAGGTGATATTAATATTATAGTGCTGGTCTGGTCTGGAAGGTAATATTAATATTATAGTGCTGGTCTGGAAGGTAATATTAATATTATAGTGCTGGTCTGGTCTGGAAGGTGATATTAATATTATAGTGCTGGTCTGGAAGGTGATATTAATATTATAGTGCTGGTCTGGTCTGGAAGGTAATATTAATATTATAGTGCTGGTCTGGTCTGGAAGGTGATATTAATATTATAGTGCTGGTCTGGAAGGTAATATTAATATTATAGTGCTGGTCTGGAAGGTAATATTAATATTATAGTGCTGGTCTGGAAGGTGATATTAATATTATAGTGCTGGTCTGGAAGGTGATATTAATATTATAGTGCTGGTCTGGTCTGGAAGGTAATATTAATATTATAGTGCTGGTCTGGTAATATAATATTATAGTGCTGGTCTGGAAGGTAATATTAATATTATAGTGCTGGTCTGGTCTGGAAGGTGATATTAATATTATAGTGCTGGTCTGGAAGGTGATATTAATATTATAGTGGTCTGGTCTGGAAGGTGATATTAATATTATAGTGCTGGTCTGGTCTGGAAGGTGATATTAATATTATAGTGCTGGTCTGGAAGGTGATATTAATATTATAGTGCTGGTCTGGAAGGTGATATTAATATTATAGTGCTGGTCTGGTCTGGAAGGTGATATTAATATTATAGTGCTGGTCTGGAAGGTGATATTAATATTATAGTGCTGGTCTGGTCTGGAAGGTGATATTAATATTATAGTGCTGGTCTGGAAGTGATATTAATATTATAGTGCTGGTCTGGTCTGGAAGGTGATATTAATATTATAGTGCTGGTCTGGTCTGGAAGGTAATATTAATATTATAGTGCTGGTCTGGTCTGGAAGGTAATATTAATATTATAGTGCTGGTCTGGTCTGGAAGGTGATATTAATATTATAGTGCTGGTCTGGAAGGTGATATTAATATTATAGTGCTGGTCTGGTCTGGAAGGTGATATTAATATTATAGTGCTGGTCTGGTCTGGAAGGTGATATTAATATTATAGTGCTGGTCTGGTCTGGAAGGTGATATTAATATTATAGTGCTGGTCTGGTCTGGAAGGTAATATTAATATTATAGTGCTGGTCTGGAAGGTGATATTAATATTATAGTGCTGGTCTGGAAGGTAATATTAATATTATAGTGCTGGTCTGGTCTGGAAGGTAATATTAATATTATAGTGCTGGTCTGGTCTGGAAGGTAATATTAATATTATAGTGCTGGTCTGGAAGGTGATATTAATATTATAGTGCTGGTCTGGAAGGTGATATTAATATTATAGTACTGGTCTGGAAGGTAATATTACTATTATAGTGCTGGTCTGGAAGGTGATATTAATATTATAGTGCTGGTCTGGTCTGGAAGGTAATATTAATATTATAGTCCTGGTCTGGAAGGTGATATTAATATTATAGTGCTGGTCTGGAAGGTAATATTAATATTATAGTGCTGGTCTGGTTAGTTAGTTAGAGCTGTACAGTTTTGGGACAAGGATAGTTTAGTTAACTACAGCTGTATAGTATTGGACAAGGATAGTTTAGTTAACTTCTTAGAGATAAGGGGGGAGGGCATTTCCACTTTTTGATAAATAGCGTGCACAATTTCAACTTCCTGCTACTCATGCCAGGAATATATTATATGCATATGATTAGTAGATGTGGATAGAAAACACTCTGACGTTTCTAAAACTGGTTCAACCATGTCTGTGACTATAACAGAACTTATGTAGCAGGCAAAACCCCAAGGAAAAACTGTTCAGAATATATATATTTTTCCTCTGACAGTTCCCTCGGTTGTCTTTGTCAAGGGAAATTAGATAGCGCCCATTTTACAGTTCCTACGAATTCCAGAGGATATCACGAGTCGTTGGAATTAGGTTGAAGTTAATCATTGGTGAAACGAAGAAGAGGCACATCCTGGAACAACATTACACTGTTGAGAGTTACGCAAGAGGGAAAAAGGGTCATGTTTTGTTTACTTTCTCTAATACAGTTTGCCCCGTCTACAATTTGATCGATTATTAACCTTTAAAAATACCTAAAGTTGTATTACAAAAGTAGTTTGAAATATTTTGGCAAAGTTTATAGGCAACTTTTGAAATGTTTTGTAGTGACGTTGTGTTTTGGAAAGCTGTTTTTTTTCCGGATCAAACCTGCTTTATAAATGGATGGCTACGCTAGTTTAGTTAACTACAGCTGTATAGTATGGGACAAGGATAGTTTAGTTAACTACAGCTGTACAGTATGGGACAAGGACAGTTTAGTTAACTACAGCTGTATAGTAGTTTAGTTAAGTACAGCTGTATAGTAGTTTAGTTAACTACAGCTGTATAGTAGTTTAGTTAACTACAGCTGTATAGTTGTTTAGTTAACTACAGCTGTATAGTAGTTTAGTTAACTACAGCTGTATAGTAGTTTAGTTAACTACAGCTGTATAGTATGGGACAAGGCTAGTTTAGTTAACTACAGCTGTATAGTAGTTTAGTTAACTACAGCTGTATAGTAGTTTAGTTAACTACAGCTGTATAGTAGTTTAGTTAACTACAGCTGTATAGGACAAGGATAGTTTAGTTAACTACAGCTGTATAGTATGGGAAAGGATAGTTTAGTTAACTACAGCTGTATAGTATGGGAAAGGATAGTTTAGTTAACTACAGCTGTATAGTATGGGACAGTCTTTGATAGGAATCTGACCTGTCCTCTGTAACTGCTAGATGTAGAAAAAGCTCCTCCCTTGTTTCTCTCCTCTGATATTTTATTTGGTAGAATAGAAGCAGGATCATGTCTCTCTCGGGGGTGATTTAATGTCTGTAATCTATAGTGACTCTGTAATAATTAATGTGATTACCAGAATACACAGGCTGAATTACAGTCTCTCTTTTTCTAATCTCTGCCAAGGGCCAGACCTTCATACAGCTATTTATCTAACACAATGTTTCTAATCTCTGCCAAGGGCCAGACCTCTCTACAGCTCCTGAGTGGCACAGCTGTCTAAGGCACTGCATCTCAGTGCTTGAGGTGTCACTGCAGACACCCTGGTTTGAATCCAGGCTGTATCCCAACTGGCCTTGATTGGGAGTCCCATAGGGCGGTGCACAATTGTCCCAGCGTCGTCGGGTTTGGTAGGTGTTGGCTGTCATTGTAAATAAGAATTTGTTCTAAACTGACTCACCTAGTTAAATACATTTAGTTCATAACACTGTGTTTCTGACTCCTGTGTTACAATATGTTACTCTGTCTCTAGACCTTCTGGCATTAACTGCTAGTCTGTAGATTAGCCTGTCTACCTGAGCCAAACCTATATTACTCTGTCTCTAGACCTTCTGGCATCAACAGCTAGTCTGTAGATTAGTCTACCTGAGCCAAACCTATATTACTCTGTCTCTAGACCTTCTAGCATCAACTGCTAGTCTTATCTAACCTGTCTACCTGAGCCAAACCTATGTTACTCTGTCTCTAGACCTTCTAGCATCAACTGCTAGTCTGTAGATTAGCCTGTCTACCTGAGCCAAACCTATGTTACTCTGTCTCTAGACCTTCTAGCATCAACTGCTAGTCTGTAGATTAGCCTGTCTACCTGAGCCAAACCTATATTACTCTGTCTCTAGACCTTTGGCATCAACAGCTAGTCTGTCATTAGTCTACCTGAGCCAAACCTGATTACTCTGTCTCTATACCTTCTGGCATCAACACTGTCTGTTTCTGACTACCTGAGCCAAACCTATATTACTCTGTCTCTAGACCTTCTGGCATCAACAGCTAGTCTGTAGATTAGTCTACCTGAGCCAAACCTATATTACTCTGTCTCTAGACCTTCTGGCATCAACAGCTAGTCTGTAGATTAGCCTGTCTACCTGAGCCAAACCTATATTACTCTGTCTCTAGACCTTCTGGCATCAACAGCTAGTCTGTAGATTAGCCTGTCTACCTGAGCCAAACCTATATTACTCTGTCTCTAGACCTTCTGGCATCAACAGCTAGTCTGTAGATTAGCCTGTCTACCTGAGCCAAACCTATATTACTCTGTCTCTAGACCTTCTGGCATCAACAGCTAGTCTGTAGATTAGTCTACCTGAGCCAAACCTATATTACTCTGTCTCTAGACCTTCTGGCATCAACAGCTAGTCTGTAGATTAGCCTGTCTACCTGAGCCAAACCTATATTACTCTGTCTCTAGACCTTCTGGCATCAACAGCTAGTCTGTAGATTAGCCTGTCTACCTGAGCCAAACCTATATTACTCTGTCTCTAGACCTTCTGGCATCAACAGCTAGTCTGTAGATTAGCCTGTCTACCTGAGCCAAACCTATATTACTCTGTCTCTAGACCTTCTGGCATCAACAGCTAGTCTGTAGATTAGCCTGTCTACCTGAGCCAAACCTATATTACTCTGTCTCTAGACCTTCTGGCATCAACAGCTAGTCTGTAGATTAGTCTACCTGAGCCAAACCTATATTACTCTGTCTCTAGACCTTCTGGCATCAACAGCTCAGCTAGTCTGTAGATTAGCCTGTCTACCTGAGCCAAACCTATATTACTCTGTCTCTAGACCTTCTAAATAGCATCAACAGCTAGTCTGTAGATTATATGTCTATATTTAAACCTATATATATATATATATATAGAGAGAGAGAGAGAGAGAGAGAGTCTATTCATCTACAACAGTAACAAACCTCTATATATAGACAGTCTAATCATGTCTTGTTGTATATTAAAGAGCTTTAACAAGGGTTGTGGTCTGTCTGTCTTTGTTTCAATGTTCCAAACAGCTTTAATTTAATTTTCCCCTAAATTCCCCTATATTCCCTTAAAATTCCCATGTGTTCACATGTCCAACAAACTGCTCTTGATCTTTTCACACAAAAAGTAGAGTTGTAAGTGTTGAAAGTGTTGGTGGAAGATTCAGAGTTATAATCACATACAGGTCCTTACCATAACCTAACCCTAAAGAGCAAACTGTAGTCACAGACTCCCACTGTCTCCTCAGAGTGGCTAAGTAGACAGTGAGAGCAGCAGGCATGTGGTTGTACAACACAGGCAGAAATGAAAGGCTCATTGGAAGTCACAGTAGGTATATTAAATACACATTTATAGTATATACACAATATATGTGCATTACAGTATAAAGACAATACATAGATATTATGTACATATTATATAGACATTACAGTATATACACATTATAAAGACCTTACATTTGAAGTCTGAAGTTTACATACACCTTATCCAAATACATTTCAACTCCAGTTTCACAATTCCTGACTTTTAAAATCCATGTCTTGGGTCAGTTAGGATCACCACTTTATTTTAAGAATGTGAATTGTCAGAATAATAGTATATTTATTTAAGCTTTTATTCCTTTCATCACATTCCCAGTGGGTCAGAAGTTTACAGACACTCAATTAGTATTTGGTAGCATTGGCTATAAATTGTTTAACTTGGGTCGAACATTTTGGGTAGCCTTCCACAAGCTTCCCACAATAAGTTGGGGGAATTTTGGCCCATTCCCCCTGACCGAGCTGGTGTAACTGAGTCAGGTTTGTAGGCCTCCTTGCTCGCACACACTGTTTCAGTTCTGCCCAGAAATGTTATATTTGATTGAGGTCAGGGCTTTGTGATGGTCACTCCAATACCTTGACTTTGTTGTCCTTAAGCCATTATGCCACAACTTTGGAAGTATGCTTGGGGTCAATGTCCATTTGGAAGACCCATTTGCGACCAAGCTTTAACTTCCTGACTGATGTCTTGAGATATTGCTTCAATATATCCACATCATTTTCCATCCTGATGAAGCCCTCTATTTTGTGAAGTCCACCAGACCCTCCTGCAGCAATGCACCCCCAAAACATGATGTTGCCACCCCTGTGCTTCACGGTTGGGATGGTGTTCTTCAGGCTTGCAAGCCTCCCCTTTTTCCTCCAAACATAATGATGGTCATTATGGCCAAACAGTTCTATTTTTGTTTCATCAGACCAGAGTACATCTCTCCCAAAAGTACGATCTTTGTCCCCATGTGCAGTTACAAACTGTAATCTGGCTTGTTTTTATATATCCAAATGATGTGGATATATTGAAGCAACATCTCAAGACATCTCAGTCAAGAAGTTAAAGCTTGGTCGCAAATGGGTCTTCCAAATGGACATTGACCCCAAGCATACTTCCAAAGTTTTGGAGCGGTGGCTTCTTCCTTGCTGAGAGACCTGTCAGGTTTTATCGATATAGGACTCATTTTACTGTGGATATAGATACTTTTGTATCTGTTTCCTCCAGCATCTTGACAAGGTCCTTTGCTGTTGTTCTTCGATTGATTTGCACTTTTCGCACCAAAGTACGTTAATCTCTAATCAATCCCGCTCCAGAGTACAGGCCTCGGTGTAACGCTCATTCCTTCGACGATAAACGCGAATCTGACCATCACCCCTGGTGAGACAAAACCATGACTCGCCAGTGAAGAGCACTTTTTGCCAGTCATGTCTGGTCCAGCAACGGTGGGTTTGTGCCCATAGGCAATGTTGTTGCCGGTGATGTCTGGTGAGGACCTGCCTTACAACAGGCCTACAAGCCCTCAGTCCAGCCTCTCTCATCCTATTGCGAACAGTCTAAGCACTGATGGAGGGAATGTGCGTTCCTGGTGTAACTTGGGCAGTTGTTGTTGCCATCCTGTACCTGTCCCGCAGGGATGATGTTTGGATGTACAGATCCTGTACAGGTGTTGTTATAAGTGGTTTGCCACTGCGAGGATGATCAGCTGTCCGTCCTGTTTCCCTGTAGCGCTGTCTTAAGCGTTTTGCCCTGGCCACATCTGCAGTCCTCATGCCTCCTTGCAGCATGCCTAAGGCACGTTCACGCAGATGAGCAGGGACCCTGGGGATCTTTCAATTTGAGTCAGAGTCAGTAGAAAGGTCTCTTTAATGTCCTAAGTTTTCATAACTGTGACCTTAATTGCCTGCCGTCTGTAAGCTGTTAGTGTCATATCGACCTTTCCACAGGTGCATGTTCATGAATTGTTTATGGTTCAGTGAAGCATGGGAAACAGTGTTTAAACCCTTTACAATATATATCTGTGAAGTAATTTGGATTTTAACGAATTATCTTTGAATGACAGGGTCCTGAAAAAGGGACTTTTCTTTTTTTGCTGGGTTTATTATATAGATGTTACCAACTCCTCTACCATTGGTTGTCTTGGTGTAGTATACAATCTGTTCTCTGCCTGTCTGCTGCAGACAGACAGACAGCTCTGAACCTGGCAGCTCTGCTAGATGTTCTGCCAGGTGCTGCAGGGAACAGACAGACAGCTCTGAACCTGGCAACTCTGCTAGATGTTCTGTCTGCCAGGTGCTGCAGGGAACAGACAGACAGCTCTGAACCTGGCACCTCTGCTAGATGTTCTGTCTGCTGCAGAGAACAGACAGACAGCTCTGAACCTGGCAGCTCTGCTAGATGTTCTGTCTGCTGCAGAGAACAGACAGAAAGCTCTGAACCTGGCAGCTCTGCTAGATGTTCTGTCTGCCAGGTTCTGCAGGGAACAGACAGACAGCTCTGAACCTGGCCCCTCTGCTAGATGTTCTGTCTGCTGCAGACAGACAGACAGCTCTGAACCTGGCAGCTCTGCTAGATGTTCTGTCTGCTGCAGAGAACAGACAGACAGCTCTGAACCTGGCAGCTCTGCTAGATGTTCTGTCTGCTGCAGAGAACAGACAGAAAGCTCTGAACCTGGCAGCTCTGCTAGATGTTTTGTCTGCCAGGTTCTGCAGGGAACAGACAGACAGCTCTGAACCTGGCAGCTCTGCTAGATGTTCTGTCTGCTGCAGACAGACAGACAGCTCTGAACCTGGCAGCTCTGCTAGATGTTCTGTCTGCCAGGTTCTGCAGGGAACAGACAGACAGCTCTGAACCTGGCAGCTCTGCTAGATGTTCTGTCTGCTGCAGAGAACAGACAGACAGCTCTGAACCTGGCAGCTCTGCTAGATGTTCTGTCTGCTGCAGAGAACAGACAGAAAGCTCTGAACCTGGCAGCTCTGCTAGATGTTTTGTCTGCCAGGTTCTGCAGGGAACAGACAGACAGCTCTGAACCTGGCAGCTCTGCTAGATGTTCTGTCTGCTGCAGACAGACAGACAGCTCTGAACCTGGCAGCTCTGCTAGATGTTCTGTCTGCTGCAGACAGACAGACAGCTCTGAACCTGGCAGCTCTGCTAGATGTTCTGTCTGCTGCAGACAGACAGACAGCTCTGAACCTGGCAGCTCTGCTAGATGTTCTGTCTGCTGCAGAGAACAGACAGACAGCTCTGAACCTGGCAGCTTCTGTCTGACAGAACACCAGGATGTAATGAGGAGAGATGATAGTTGACAGGCTTGATGATGAGTCTTCTCATGGGGTATTAATCAGACAGAATAATCAGATATAGGTCATTTAAAAAACTGTTGGTTCCTACAGACACATAGTCTTATTGGTTAGACTGGACTAATGATGATTCTAGGTATGTAAACAGAGGGATCTGGTGATAATTTCTCCTCCATTGAGTACTCTTGACTGTATCCATCTCTTCCTGTTAACTACATGATGTTAGTCCATGGTACTCATACCTGTCACGTTCTGACCTTAGTTCCTTTGTTTTTGTCTGTGTTTTAGTATGGTCAGGGCGTGAGTTGGGGTGGGCAGTCTATGTTTGTTTTTCTATGTTGGTTTTTGAGTACGGCCTAGTATGGTTCTCAATCAGAGGCAGCTGTCAATTGTTGTCCCTGATTGAGAATAATACTTAGGTAGCCTGGGTTTCACTTTTGGTTTGTGGGTGTTTGTTTCCGTGTGAGTGTTTGGGCCACACGGTACTGTTTCGGTTTTGGTAAATTCACGTTGTCATTTATTGTTTAGTGTTCTGAGTTTTACTGAAGCATCTTCATGAACACTTACAATACCAAGGTTTTCAGGAGAGGAATAGGTAACTACACACAGCTTTACATAATATATACAGACAACATACTGAGTTTAAAGTAAGCTTCAATATTCACAAAGTCTTTTGTTTAGAATAATGTTTTGACGTGGTAGACATCTTATAGCACATATGATTATTTGCAAATACTGTATCTCAATAATCCAACGAATAAAGTATAACACCCTTCCATATCTACAGCTCTGTATTCTAGCTCCCTCCCTTCCATATCTACAGCTCTGTATTCTAGCTCCCTCCCTTCCATATCTACAGCTCTGTATTCTAGCTCCCTCCCTTCCATATCTACAGCTCTGTATTCTAGCTCCCTCCCTTCCATATCTACAGCTCTGTATTCTAGCTCCCTCCCTTCCATATCTACAGCTCTGTATTCTAGCTCCTCCCTTCCATATCTACAGCTCTGTATTCTCCCTCCCTTCCATATCTACAGCTCTGTATTCTAGCTCCCTCCCTTCCATATCTACAGCTCTGTATTCTAGCTCCCTCCCTTCCATATCTACAGCTCTGTATTCTAGCTCCCTCCCTTCCATAACTACAGCTCTGTATTCTAGCTCCCTCCCTTCCATATCTACAGCTCTGTATTCTCCCTCCCTTCCATATCTACAGCTCTGTATTCTAGCTCCCTCCCTTCCATATCTACAGCTCTGTATTCTAGCTCCCTTCCATATCTACAGCTCTGTATTCTAGCTCCCTCCCTTCCATATCTACAGCTCTGTATTCTAGCTCCCTCCTTCCATATTCTACAGCTCTGTATTCTAGCTCCCTTCCATATCTACAGCTCTGTATTCTAGCTCCCTCCCTTCCATATCTACAGCTCTGTATTCTAGCTCCCTCCCTTCCATATCTACAGCTCTGTATTCTAGCTCCCTCCCTTCCATATCTACAGCTCTGTATTCTCCCTCCTTCCATATCTACAGCTCTGTATTCTAGCTCCCTCCCTTCCATATCTACAGCTCTGTATTCTAGCTCCCTCCCTTCCATATCTACAGCTCTGTATTCTAGCTCCCTCCCTTCCATATCTACAGCTCTGTATTCTAGCTCCCTCCCTTCCATATCTACAGCTCTGTATTCTCCCTCCCTTCCATATCTACAGCTCTGTATTCTAGCTCCCTCCCTTCCATATCTACAGCTCTGTATTCTCACTCCCTTCCATATGTACAGCTCTGTATTCTCCCTCCCTTCCATATCTACAGCTCTGTATTCTAGCTCCCTTCCATATCTACAGCTCTGTATTCTAGCTCCCTCCCTTCCATATCTACAGCTCTGTATTCTCCCTCCCTTCCATATCTACAGCTCTGTATTCTCCCTCCCTTCCATATCTACAGCTCTGTATTCTAGCTCCCTCCCTTCCATATCTACAGCTCTGTATTCTCACTCCCTTCCATATCTACAGCTCTGTATTCTCCCTCCCTTCCATATCTACAGCTCTGTATTCTAGCTCCCTCCCTTCCATATCTACAGCTCTGTATTCTCCCTCCCTTCCATATCTACAGCTCTGTATTCTAGCTCCCTCCCTTCCATATCTACAGCTCTGTATTCTCCCCCTCCCTTCCATATCTACAGCTCTGTATTCTCCCTCCCTTCCATATCTACAGCTCTGTATTCTAGCTCCCTCCCTTCCATATCTACAGCTCTGTATTCTAGCTCCCTCCCTTCCATATCTACAGCTCTGTATTCTAGCTCCTCCCTTCCATATCTACAGCTCTGTATTCTAGCTCCCTCCCTTCCATATCTACAGCTCTGTATTCTAGCTCCCTCCCTTCCATATCTACAGCTCTGTATTCTAGCTCCCTCCCTTCCATATCTACAGCTCTGTATTCTAGCTCCCTCCCTTCCATATCTACAGCTCTGTATTCTAGCTCCTTCCATCCCTTCCATATCTACAGCTCTGTATTCTAGCTCCCTCCCTTCCATATCTACAGCTCTGTATTCTAGCTCCCTTCCTTCCATCTACAGCTCTGTATTCTCCCTCCCTTCCATATCTACAGCTCTGTATTCTAGCTCCCTCCCTTCCATATCTACAGCTCTGTATTCTAGCTCCCCCTTCCATCCATATCTACAGCTCTGTATTCTCCCTCCCTTCCATATCTACAGCTCTGTATTCTAGCTCCTTCCATATCCTCCTTCCATATCTGTACAGCTCTGTATTCTACAGCTCCTAGCTCCCTTCCATATCTACAGCTCTGTATTCTAGCTCCCTCCCTTCCATATCTACAGCTCTGTATTCTCCCTCCCTTCCATATCTACAGCTCTGTATTCTGTATTCTCCCTCCCTTCCATATCTACAGCTCTGTATTCTAGCTCCCTCCCTTCCATATCTACAGCTCTGTATTCTAGCTCCCTCCCTTCCATATCTACAGCTCTGTATTCTAGCTCCCTCCTTCCATATCTACAGCTCTGTATTCTCCCTCCCTTCCATATCTACAGCTCTGTATTCTAGCTCCTCCCTTCCATATCTACAGCTCTGTATTCTAGCTCCCTCCCTTCCATATCTACAGCTCTGTATTCTAGCTCCTCCCTTCCATATCTACAGCTCTGTATTCTCCCCTCCTTCCATATCTTCTGTATTCTATCTCCCTTCCATATCTACAGCTCTGTATTCTAGCTCCCTCCCTTCCATATCTACAGCTCTGTATTCTCCCTCCCTTCCATATCTACAGCTCTGTATTCTAGCTCCCTCCCTTCCATATCTACAGCTCTGTATTCTAGCTCCCTCCCTTCCATATCTACAGCTCTGTATTCTAGCTCCCTCCCTTCCATATCTACAGCTCTGTATTCTAGCTCCCTCCCTTCCATATCTACAGCTCTGTATTCTAGCTCCCTCCCTTCCATATCTACAGCTCTGTATTCTAGCTCCCTTCCATATCTACAGCTCTGTATTCTAGCTCCCTCCCTTCCATATCTACAGCTCTGTATTCTAGCTCCCTCCCTTCCATATCTACAGCTCTGTATTCTAGCTCCTCCCTTCCATATCTACAGCTCTGTATTCTAGCTCCTCCCTTCCATATCTACAGCTCTCTGTATATCTAGCTCTGTATTCTAGCTCCCTTCCATATCTACAGCTCTGTATTCTAGCTCCTCCCTTCCATATCTACAGCTCTGTATTCTAGCTCCCTCCCTTCCATATCTACAGCTCTGTATTCTAGCCCCTCCCTTCCATATCTACAGCTCTGTATTCTAGCTCCCTCCCTTCCATATCTACAGCTCTGTATTCTAGCTCCCCATCCTTCCATATCTACAGCTCTGTATTCTAGCTCCCTTCCATATCTACAGCTCTGTATTCTAGCTCCCTCCCTTCCATATCTACAGCTCTGTATTCTAGCTCCCTCCCTTCCATATCTACAGCTCTGTATTCTAGCTCCCTCCCTTCCATATCTACAGCTCTGTATTCTCCCTCCCTTCCATATCTACAGCTCTGTATTCTAGCTCCCTCCCTTCCATATCTACAGCTCTGTATTCTAGCTCCCTCCCTTCCATATCTACAGCTCTGTATTCTAGCTCCCTTCCATATCTACAGCTCTGTATTCTCCCTCCCTTCCATATCTACAGCTCTGTATTCTAGCTCCTCCCTTCCATATCTACAGCTCTGTATTCTAGCTCCTCCTTCCATATCTACAGCTCTGTATTCTAGCTCCTCCCTTCCATATCTACAGCTCTGTATTCTAGCTCCCTCCCTTCCATATCTACAGCTCTGTATTCTAGCTCCTCCTTCCATATCTACAGCTCTGTATTCTCTCCCTTCCATATCTACAGCTCTGTATTCTAGCCCTCCCTTCCATATCTACAGCTCTGTATTCTCCCTCCCTTCCATATCTACAGCTCTGTATTCTAGCTCCCTCCCTTCCATATCTACAGCTCTGTATTCTAGCTCCCTCCCTTCCATATCTACAGCTCTGTATTCTAGCTCCCTCCCTTCCATATCTACAGCTCTGTATTCTCCCTCCCTTCCATATCTACAGCTCTGTATTCTCCCTCCCTTCCATATCTACAGCTCTGTATTCTCCCTCCCTTCCATATCTACAGCTCTGTATTCTAGCTCCCTCCCTTCCATATCTACAGCTCTGTATTCTAGCTCCCTCCCTTCCATATCTACAGCTCTGTATTCTAGCTCCTCCCTTCCATATCTACAGCTCTGTATTCTCCCTCCCTTCCATATCTACAGCTCTGTATTCTCCCTCCCTTCCATATCTACAGCTCTGTATTCTCCCTCCCTTCCATATCTACAGCTCTGTATTCTCCCTTCCAGCTCCTCCCTTCCATATCTACAGCTCTGTATTCTAGCTCCTCCCTTCCATATCTACAGCTCTGTATTCTAGCTCCCTCCCTTCCATATCTACAGCTCTGTATTCTAGCTCCCTCCTTCCATATCTACAGCTCTGTATTCTAGCTCCTCCTTCCATATCTACAGCTCTGTATTCTAGCTCCCTCCCTTCCATATCTACAGCTCTGTATTCTAGCTCCCTCCTTCCATATCTACAGCTCTGTATTCTATATCTACAGCTCTGTATTCTCCCTCCCTTCCATATCTACAGCTCTGTATTCTAGCTCCCTCCCTTCCATATCTACAGCTCTGTATTCTAGCTCCCTCCCTTCCATATCTACAGCTCTGTATTCTCCCTCCCTTCCATATCTACAGCTCTGTATTCTAGCTCCCTCCCTTCCATATCTAGCAGCTCTGTATTCTCTACAGCTCTGTATTCTCCCTCCCTTCCATATCTACAGCTCTGTATTCTCCCTCCCTTCCATATCTACAGCTCTGTATTCTAGCTCCCTCCCTTCCATATCTACAGCTCTGTATTCTAGCTCCCTCCCTTCCATATCTACAGCTCTGTATTCTAGCTCCCTCCCTCCCTTCCATATCTACAGCTCTGTATTCTAGCTCCTCCCTTCCATATCTACAGCTCTGTATTCTAGCTCCCTCCCTTCCATATCTACAGCTCTGTATTCTAGCTCCCTCCCTTCCATATCTACAGCTCTGTATTCTAGCTCCTCCCTTCCATATCTACAGCTCTGTATTCTAGCTCCCTCCCTTCCATATCTACAGCTCTGTATTCTAGCTCCTCCCTTCCATATCTACAGCTCTGTATTCTAGCTCCTCCCTTCCATATCTACAGCTCTGTATTCTCCCTCCCTTCCATATCTACAGCTCTGTATTCTAGCTCCTCCCTTCCATATCTACAGCTCTGTATTCTAGCTCCCTCCCTTCCATATCTACAGCTCTGTATTCTAGCTCCTCCCTTCCATATCTACAGCTCTGTATTCTAGCTCCCTCCCTTCCATATCTACAGCTCTGTATTCTCCCTCCCTTCCATATCTACAGCTCTGTATTCTAGCTCCCTCCCTTCCATATCTACAGCTCTGTATTCTAGCTCCCTTCCATATCTACAGCTCTGTATTCTAGCTCCCTCCCTTCCATATCTACAGCTCTGTATTCTAGCTCCCTCCCTTCCATATCTACAGCTCTGTATTCTAGCTCCCTCCCTTCCATATCTACAGCTCTGTATTCTAGCTCCCTCCCTTCCATATCTACAGCTCTGTATTCTAGCTCCCTTCCATATCTACAGCTCTGTATTCTAGCTCCCTCCCTTCCATATCTACAGCTCTGTATTCTAGCTCCTCCCTTCCATATCTACAGCTCTGTATTCTAGCTCCTCCCTTCCATATCTACAGCTCTGTATTCTAGCTCCTCCCTTCCATATCTACAGCTCTGTATTCTAGCTCCCCCTTCCATATCTACAGCTCTGTATTCTAGCTCCCTCCCTTCCATATCTACAGCTCTGTATTCTAGCTCCTCCCTTCCATATCTACAGCTCTGTATTCTAGCTCCTCCCTTCCATATCTACAGCTCTGTATTCTAGCTCCCTCCCTTCCATATCTACAGCTCTGTATTCTAGCTCCTCCCTTCCATATCTACAGCTCTGTATTCTAGCTCCTCCCCTTCCATATCTACAGCTCTGTATTCTAGCTCCTCCCTTCCATATCTACAGCTCTGTATTCTAGCTCCCTCCCTTCCATATCTGTATTCAGCTCCCTTCCATTCTACAGCTCTGTCCATTCTAGCTCCCTCCCTTCCATATCTACAGCTCTGTATTCTCCTCCCTTCCATATCTACAGCTCTGTATTCTAGCTCCCCCTTCCATATCTACAGCTCTGTATTCTAGCTCCCTCCCTTCCATATCTACAGCTCTGTATTCTAGCCCCTCCTTCCATATCTACAGCTCTGTATTCTAGCTCCCTCCCTTCCATATCTACAGCTCTGTATTCTAGCTCCCTCCCTTCCATATCTATTCTAGCTCCCTCCCTTCCATATCTACAGCTCTGTATTCTAGCTCCTCCCTCCCTTCCATATCTACAGCTCTGTATTCTAGCTCCCTCCCTTCCATATCTACAGCTCTGTATTCTAGCTCCCTCCCTTCCATATCTACAGCTCTGTATTCTAGCTCCCTCCCTTCCATATCTACAGCTCTGTATTCTAGCTCCCTTCCCTTCCATATCTACAGCTCTGTATTCTAGCTCCCTCCCTTCCATATCTACAGCTCTGTATTCTAGCTCCTCCCTTCCATATCTACAGCTCTGTATTCTAGCTCCCTCCCTTCCATATCTACAGCTCTGTATTCTCTCCTCCCTTCCATATCTACAGCTCTGTATTCTAGCTCCCTCCCTTCCATATCTACAGCTCTCCCTTCCATTCTAGCTCCCTCCCTTCCATATCTACAGCTCTGTATTCTAGCTCCCTCCCTTCCATATCTACAGCTCTGTATTCTAGCTCCTCCCTTCCATATCTACAGCTCTGTATTCTAGCTCCCTCCCTTCCATATCTACAGCTCTGTATTCTAGCTCCTCCCTTCCATATCTACAGCTCTGTATTCTAGCTCCCTCCCTTCCATATCTACAGCTCTGTATTCTACAGCTCCCTCTCCTTCCATATCTACAGCTCTGTATTCTAGCTCCCTCCCTTCCATATCTACAGCTCTGTATTCTAGCCCTCCCTTCCATATCTACAGCTCTGTATTCTAGCTCCTCCCTTCCATATCTACAGCTCTGTATTCTAGCTCCCTCCCTTCCATATCTACAGCTCTGTATTCTAGCTCCTCCCTTCCATATCTACAGCTCTGTATTCTAGCTCCTCCCTTCCATATCTACAGCTCTGTATTCTCTCCTCCTTCCATATCTACAGCTCTGTATTCTAGCTCCCTCCCTTCCATATCTACAGCTCTGTATTCTAGCTCCCTCCCTTCCATATCTACAGCTCTGTATTCTAGCTCCCTCCCTTCCATATCTACAGCTCTGTATTCTAGCTCCCTCCCTTCCATATCTACAGCTCTGTATTCTAGCTCCCTCCCTTCCATATCTACAGCTCTGTATTCTCCCTCCCTTCCATATCTACAGCTCTGTATTCTAGCTCCTCCCTTCCATATCTACAGCTCTGTATTCTAGCTCCCTCCCTTCCATATCTACAGCTCTGTATTCTCTGCTCCTCCCTTCCATATCTACAGCTCTGTATTCTAGCTCCTCCCTTCCATATCTACAGCTCTGTATTCTAGCTCCCTCCCTTCCATATCTACAGCTCTGTATTCTAGCTCTGTATTCTAGCTCCCTTCCATATCTACAGCTCTGTATTCTAGCTCCCTTCCATTCCATATTCTACAGCTCTGTATTCTAGCTCCTCCCTTCCATATCTACAGCTCTGTATTCTAGCTCCCTCCCTTCCATATCTACAGCTCTGTATTCTAGCTCCTCCCTTCCATATCTACAGCTCTGTATTCTAGCTCCCTCCCTTCCATATCTACAGCTCTGTATTCAGCTCTGTTCCATTCTACAGCTCCCCCTCCCTTCCATATCTACAGCTCTGTATTCTAGCTCCCTCCTTTCCATATCTACAGCTCTGTATTCTCTCCCTCCCTTCCATATCTACAGCTCTGTATTCTAGCTCCCTCCCTTCCATATCTACAGCTCTGTTCCATTCTAGCTCCCTCCCTTCCATATCTACAGCTCTGTATTCTAGCTCCCTCCCTTCCATATCTACAGCTCTGTATTCTAGCTCCCTCCCTTCCATATCTACAGCTCTGTATTCTCTCCTCCCTTCCATATCTACAGCTCTGTATTCTAGCTCCCTCCCTTCCATATCTACAGCTCTGTATTCTAGCTCCTCCCTTCCATATCTACAGCTCTGTATTCTAGCTCCTCCCTTCCATATCTACAGCTCTGTATTCTAGCTCCCTCCCTTCCATATCTACAGCTCTGTATTCTAGCTCCTCCCTTCCATATCTACAGCTCTGTATTCTAG
Source organism: Oncorhynchus nerka (assembly GCF_034236695.1). Taxonomy (NCBI): domain Eukaryota; kingdom Metazoa; phylum Chordata; class Actinopteri; order Salmoniformes; family Salmonidae; genus Oncorhynchus; species Oncorhynchus nerka. Next base: position 1,983,692 of record NC_088399.1, read on the forward strand.
CTCCCTCCCTTCCATATCTACAGCTCTGTATTCTAGCTCCCTCCTTCCATATCTACAGCTCTGTATTCTAGCTCCTCCCTTCCATATCTACAGCTCTGTATTCTAGCTCCCTCCCTTCCATATCTACAGCTCTGTATTCTAGCTCCCTCCCTTCCATATCTACAGCTCTGTATTCTAGCTCCTCCCTTCCATATCTACAGCTCTGTATTCTAGCTCCCTTCCATATCTACAGCTCTGTATTCTAGCTCCCTCCCTTCCATATCTACAGCTCTGTATTCTAGCTCCCTCCCTTCCATATCTACAGCTCTGTATTCTAGCTCCCTCCCTTCCATATCTACAGCTCTGTATTCTAGCTCCCTCCCTTCCATATCTACAGCTCTGTATTCTAGCTCCCTTCCATATCTACAGCTCTGTATTCTAGCTCCCTCCCTTCCATATCTACAGCTCTGTATTCTAGCTCCCTCCCTTCCATATCTACAGCTCTGTATTCTAGCTCCCTTCCATATCTACAGCTCTGTATTCTAGCTCCCTCCCTTCCATATCTACAGCTCTGTATTCTATATCTACAGCTCCCTCCCTTCCATATCTACAGCTCTGTATTCTAGCTCCTCCCTTCCATATCTACAGCTCTGTATTCTCCCTCCCTTCCATATCTACTCTGCTCTCCTCCCTTCCATTCTACAGCTCTGTATTCTAGCTCCCCTTCCATATCTACAGCTCTGTATTCTAGCTCCTCCCTTCCATATCTACAGCTCTGTATTCTAGCTCCCTCCCTTCCATATCTACAGCTCTGTATTCTAGCTCCTCCCTTCCATATCTACAGCTCTGTATTCTAGCTCCTCCCTTCCATATCTACAGCTCTGTATTCTAGCTCCCTCCCTTCCATATCTACATGTATTCTAGCTCCCCCTTCCATATCTACAGCTCTGTATTCTAGCTCCCTCCCTTCCATATCTACAGCTCTGTATTCTAGCTCCTCCCTTCCATATCTACAGCTCTGTATTCTAGCTCCCTCCCTTCCATATCTACAGCTCTGTATTCTAGCTCCTCCCTTCCATATCTACAGCTCTGTATTCTAGCTCCCTCCCTTCCATATCTACAGCTCTGTATTCTAGCTCCTCCCTTCCATATCTACAGCTCTGTATTCTAGCTCCCTCCTTCCATATCTACAGCTCTGTATTCTAGCTCCCTCCCTTCCATATCTACAGCTCTGTATTCTAGCTCTGTATTCTATCTAGCTCCTCCCTTCCATATCTACAGCTCTGTATTCTAGCTCCCTCCCTTCCATATCTACAGCTCTGTATTCTAGCTCCCTCCCTTCCATATCTACAGCTCTGTATTCTAGCTCCCTCCCTTCCATATCTACAGCTCTGTATTCTAGCTCCCTTCCATATCTACAGCTCTGTATTCTAGCTCCTCCCTTCCATATCTACAGCTCTGTATTCTAGCTCCCTCCCTTCCATATCTACAGCTCTGTATTCTAGCTCCCTCCCTTCCATATCTACAGCTCTGTATTCTAGCTCCCTTCCATATCTACAGCTCTGTATTCTAGCTCCCTCCCTTCCATATCTACAGCTCTGTATTCTAGCTCCCTCCCTTCCATATCTACAGCTCTGTATTCTAGCTCCCCCTTCCATATCTACAGCTCTGTATTCTAGCTCCTCCCTTCCATATCTACAGCTCTGTATTCTAGCTCCCTTCCATATCTACAGCTCTGTATTCTAGCTCCCTCCCTTCCATATCTACAGCTCTGTATTCTAGCTCCCTTCCATATCTACAGCTCTGTATTCTAGCTCCCTCCCTTCCATATCTACAGCTCTGTATTCTAGCTCCCTCCCTTCCATATCTACAGCTCTGTATTCTAGCTCCCTTCCATATCTACAGCTCTGTATTCTAGCTCCCTCCCTTCCATATCTACAGCTCTGTATTCTAGCTCCCTCCCTTCCATATCTACAGCTCTGTATTCTAGCTCCCTCCCTTCCATATCTACAGCTCTGTATTCTAGCTCCCTCCCTTCCATATCTACAGCTCTGTATTCTAGCTCCCTCCCTTCCATATCTACAGCTCTGTATTCTCCCTCCCTTCCATATCTACAGCTCTGTATTCTCCCTCCCTTCCATATCTACAGCTCTGTATTCTAGCTCCCTCCCTTCCATATCTACAGCTCTGTATTCTAGCTCCTCCCTTCCATATCTACAGCTCTGTATTCTCCCTCCCTTCCATATCTACAGCTCTGTATTCTAGCTCCTCCCTTCCATATCTACAGCTCTGTATTCTAGCTCCCCCTTCCATATCTACAGCTCTGTATTCTAGCTCCTCCCTTCCATATCTACAGCTCTGTATTCTAGCTCCTCCCTTCCATATCTACAGCTCTGTATTCTAGCTCCCTCCCTTCCATATTTACAGCTCTGTATTCTCCCTCCCTTCCATATCTACAGCTCTGTATTCTAGCTCCCTCCCTTCCATATCTACAGCTCTGTATTCTAGCTCCCTTCCATATCTACAGCTCTGTATTCTAGCTCCCTTCCATATCTACAGCTCTGTATTCTAGCTCCCTCCCTTCCATATCTACAGCTCTGTATTCTCCCTCCCTTCCATATCTACAGCTCTGTATTCTAGCTCCTCCCTTCCATATCTACAGCTCTGTATTCTAGCTCCTCCCTTCCATATCTACAGCTCTGTATTCTAGCTCCCTCCTTCCATATCTACAGCTCTGTATTCTAGCTCCCTCCCTTCCATATCAGCTCTGTATTCAGCTCTGTATTCTAGCTCCCTCCCTTCCATATCTACAGCTCTGTATTCTAGCTCCCTCCCTTCCATATCTACAGCTCTGTATTCTAGCTCCCTCCCTTCCATATCTACAGCTCTGTATTCTAGCTCCTCCCTTCCATATCTACAGCTCTGTATTCTAGCTCCTCCCTTCCATATCTACAGCTCTGTATTCTAGCCCCTCCCTTCCATATCTACAGCTCTGTATTCTAGCTCCTCTCCCTTCCATATCTACAGCTCTGTATTCTAGCTCCCTCCCTTCCATATCTACAGCTCTGTATTCTAGCTCCCTCCCCTTCCATATCTACAGCTCTGTATTCTAGCTCCCTCCCTTCCATATCTACAGCTCTGTATTCTAGCTCCCTCCCTTCCATATCTACAGCTCTGTATTCTAGCTCCCTCCCTTCCATATCTACAGCTCTGTATTCTAGCTCCTCCCTTCCATATCTACAGCTCTGTATTCTAGCTCCCTCCCTTCCATATCTACAGCTCTGTATTCTCCCTCCCTTCCATATCTACAGCTCTGCTCCCTCCTTCCATATCTAGCTCCCTCCCTTTCCATATCTACAGCTCTGTATTCTAGCTCCCTCCATTCCATATCTACAGCTCTGTATTCTAGCTCCCTCCCTTCCATATCTACAGCTCTGTATTCTAGCTCCCTCCCTTCCATATCTACAGCTCTGTATTCTCTCCTCCCTTCCATATCTACAGCTCTGTATTCTCCCCTCCCTTCCATATCTACAGCTCTGTATTCTAGCTCCCTCCCTTCCATATCTACAGCTCTGTATTAGCTCCCTCCCTTCCATATCTACAGCTCTGTATTCTAGCTCCCTCCCTTCCATATCTACAGCTCTGTATTCTAGCTCCTCCCTTCCATATCTACAGCTCTGTCCCTCCCTTCCATATCTACAGCTCTGTATTCTCCCTCCTTCCATATCTACAGCTCTGTATTCTAGCTCCCTCCCTTCCATATCTACAGCTCTGTATTCTAGCTCCCTCCCTTCCATATCTACAGCTCTGTATTCTAGCTCCCTCCCTTCCATATCTACAGCTCTGTATTCTAGCTCCCTCCCTTCCATATCTACAGCTCTGTATTCTAGCTCCCTCCCTTCCATATCTACAGCTCTGTATTCTAGCTCCTCCCTTCCATATCTACAGCTCTGTATTCTAGCTCCTCCCTTCCATATCTACAGCTCTGTATTCTAGCTCCTCCCTTCCATATCTACAGCTCTGTATTCTAGCTCCTCCCTTCCATATCTACAGCTCTGTTTTCTAGCTCTGTATTCTCTCCCTTCCATATCTACAGCTCTGTATTCTCCCTCCCTTCCATATCTACAGCTCTGTATTCTAGCTCCCTCCCTTCCATATCTACAGCTCTGTATTCTCCCTCCCTTCCATATCTACAGCTCTGTATTCTAGCTCCCTCCCTTCCATATCTACAGCTCTGTATTCTAGCTCCTCCCTTCCATATCTACAGCTCTGTATTCTCCTCCTTCCATATCTACAGCTCTGTATTCTAGCTCCCTTCCTTCCATATCTACAGCTCTGTATTCTAGCTCCCTCCCTTCCATATCTACAGCTCTGTATTCTAGCTCCCTTCCATATCTACAGCTCTGTATTCTAGCTCCCTCCCTTCCATATCTACAGCTCTGTATTCTAGCTCCCTCCCTTCCATATCTACAGCTCTGTATTCTAGCTCCCTCCCTTCCATATCTACAGCTCTGTATTCTAGCTCCCCTCCCTTCCATATCTGACAGCTCTGTATTCTAGCTCCCTCCCTTCCATATCTACAGCTCTGTATTCTATTCCATATCTACAGCTCTGTATTCTCCCTCCCTTCCATATCTACAGCTCTGTATTCTAGCTCCCTCCTTCCATATCTCCATATCTACAGCTCTGTATTCTAGCTCCCTCCCCATTCCATATCTACAGCTCTGTATTCTCTCCTCCTTCCATATCTACAGCTCTGTATTCTAGCTCCTCCCTTCCATATATACAGCTCTGTATTCTCCTTCTCCCTTCCATATCTACAGCTCTGTATTCTAGCTCCTCCCTTCCATATCTACAGCTCTGTATTCTAGCTCCCTCCCTTCCATATCTACAGCTCTGTATTCTAGCTCCCTCCCTTCCATATCTACAGCTCTGTATTCTAGCTCCCTCCCTTCCATATCTACAGCTCTGTATTCTAGCTCCCTCCCTTCCATATCTACAGCTCTGTATTCTAGCTCCCTCCCTTCCATCCCTTCTGGACAAGATTAATTACCATCCAGAAAGCAGAGTAGAGAGACTGTTGAAGACTGGGTGCGTCCCAGGTGGCACCTTATTCCCTATGTAGTGCACTACTTTTGACCAGGGCCCATAGGACTACCCATTGAGCTCTGGTCAAAAGTAGTGCACTATATATAGGGAATAGGGTGCCACCTGGGACACGCAAACAGACATCTGCTGCATTTACAGATTGGGAAACCTAATAAATCCCAGAGCCTCTCAATGAGACAATAAATGAAGCTGGTGTGCATCCCAGGAGGCACCTTATTCCCTATGTAGTGCACTACTTTTGACCAGAGACCTATGAGTAGCCCTATGGGCCATGGTCAAAAGTAGTGCATTACATAGGGAATAGGGTGGTATTTGGATGGTGTGCTGTGAGTGGATATGGCTGGTCCTCTGGAGGGGAAGCACAGTGCTGTTCAGTACACAGGAGATCTGTTTTCATTTAGACCGGAGCTGGCACTGATATAGGCTGAGAGCTGTTGGCCACGCTGCAATGTGTGTGTGGTGTGTGGTGCGTGTGTTTTTGATCAAGACAGAAAGAGCAACATCCTTCAGACATAATGAGGAAGAATGTATTTAGCCCAGACAGACTCGAGCTCTGTACTGTTCCACTGTTGATAGGAGTGATATTATGGCCTTCTACTGTTGATAGGAGTGATATTATGGCCTTCCACTGTTGATAGGAGTGATATTATGGCCTTCCACTGTTGATAGGAGTGATATTATGGCCTTCTACTGTTGATAGGAGTGATATTATGGCCTTCTACTGCTGATAGGAGTGATATTATGGCCTTCTACTGTTGATAGGAGTGATATTATGGCCTTCTACTGTTGATAGGAGTGATATTATGGCCTTCTACTGTTGATAGGAGTGATATTATGGCCTTCTACTGCTGATAGGAGTGATATTATGGCCTTCTACTGTTGATAGGAGTGATATTATGGCCTTCTACTGTTGATAGGAGTGATATTATGGCCTTCTACTGTTGATAGGAGTGATATTATGGCCTTCTACTGTTGATAGGAGTGATATTATGGCCTTCTACTGTTGATAGGAGTGATATTATGGCCTTCTACTGTTGATAGGAGTGATATTATGGCCTTCTACTGTTGATAGGAGTGATATTATGGCCTTCTACTGTTGATAGGAGTGATATTATGGCCTTCTACTGTTGATAGGAGTGATATTATGGCCTTCTACTGTTGATAGGAGTGATATTATGGCCTTCTACTGTTGATAGGAGTGATATTATGGCCTTCTACTGTTGATAGGAGTGATATTATGGCCTTCTACTGTTGATAGGAGTGATATTATGGCCTTCTACTGTTGATAGGAGTGATATTATGGCCTTCTACTGTTGATAGGAGTGATATTATGGCCTTCTACTGTTGATAGGAGTGATATTTCTACTGGCCTTCTACTGTTGATAGGAGTGATATTATGGCCTTCTACTGTTGATAGGAGTGATATTATGGCCTTCTACTGTTGATAGGAGTGATATTATGGCCTTCTACTGTTGATAGGAGTGATATTATGGCCTTCTACTGTTGATAGGAGTGATATTATGGCCTTCTACTGTTGATAGGAGTGATATTATGGCCTTCTACTGTTGATAGGAGTGATATTATGGCCTTCTACTGTTGATAGGAGTGATATTATGGCCTTCTACTGTTGATAGGAGTGATATTATGGCCTTCTACTGTTGATAGGAGTGATATTATGGCCTTCTACTGTTGATAGGAGTGATATTATGGCCTTCTACTGCTGATAGGAGTGATATTATGGCCTTCTACTGTTGATAGGAGTGATATTATGGCCTTCTACTGTTGATAGGAGTGATATTATGGCCTTCTACTGTTGATAGGAGTGATATTATGGCCTTCTACTGTTGATAGGAGTGATATTATGGCCTTCTACTGTTGATAGGAGTGATATTATGGCCTTCTACTGTTGATAGGAGTGATATTATGGCCTTCTACTGTTGATAGGAGTGATATTATGGCCTTCTACTGTTGATAGGAGTGATATTATGGCCTTCTACTGTTGATAGGAGTGATATTATGGCCTTCTACTGTTGATAGGAGTGATATTATGGCCTTCTACTGTTGATAGGAGTGATATTATGGCCTTCTACTGTTGATAGGAGTGATATTATGGCCTTCTACTGTTGATGTTGAGGAGTGATATTATGGCCTTCTACTGTTGATAGGAGTGATATTATGGCCTTCTACTGTTGATAGGAGTGATATTATGGCCTTCTACTGTTGATAGGAGTGATATTATGGCCTTCTACTGTTGATAGGAGTGATATTATGGCCTTCTACTGTTGATAGGAGTGATATTATGGCCTTCTACTGTTGATAGGAGTGATATTATGGCCTTCTACTGTTGATAGGAGTGATATTATGGCCTTCTACTGTTGATAGGAGTGATATTATGGCCTTCTACTGTTGATAGGAGTGATATTATGGCCTTCTACTGTTGATAGGAGTGATATTATGGCCTTCTACTGTTGATAGGAGTGATATTATGGCCTTCTACTGTTGATAGGAGTGATATTATGGCCTTCTACTGTTGATAGGAGTGATATTATGGCCTTCTACTGTTGATAGGAGTGATATTATGGCCTTCTACTGTTGATAGGAGTGATATTATGGCCTTCTACTGTTGATAGGAGTGATATTATGGCCTTCTACTGCTGCTATGTGTTGTCATCCTCAGAGATGCAGTGGTGCGTGTGTGTGTGTGTGTGTGTGTGTGTGTGTGTGTGTGTGTGTGTGTGTGTGTGTGTGTGATAAAGTAGATGGAGTGTGTGTGGCATCAATGTGGCATCTGGTGTGTGTGTGTGGTGAGGGATGACGTTGGGTGTGTGTGGATAATTATCAGTTTGGTTTAGACATCCTGAGGAGATTGAGGAGGAGGAGGGAGGAGAACAAAGAGGAGGAGGGGGACAAACAGGAGGTGGACAAAGAGGAGGAGGAGGAGGAGGAGGACAAAGAGGAGGAGAAGGAGGGGGACAAAGAGGAGGAGGAGGAGGGGGGACAAAGAGGAGGAGGAGGAGGGGGACAAGGAGGGAGGAGGGAGGAGGAGGAGGAGGAGGAGGAGGACAAAGAGGAGGGGGGAGGGGGGGACAAATAGGAGGAGGAGGAGGAGGAGGAGGAGGAGGACAAAGAGGAGGAGGGGGAGGAGGGGGGACAAAGAGGAGGAGGAGGAGGGGGAGGACAAAGAGGAGGGGAGGGAGGAGGAGGAGGAGGAGGAGGACAAAGAGGAAGAGGGGAGGAGGGGACAAAGAGAGGAGGAGGAGGGAGGAGGAGGAGGAGGAGGACAAAGAGGAGGAGGAGGAGGGAGGAGGGGGGGACAAAGAGGAGGAGGAGGAGGGGGACAAAGAGGAGGAGGAGGAGGAGGGGGGACAAAGAGGAAGAGGAGGAGGAGGGGGACAAAGAGGAGGAGGAGGAGGAGGAGGGGACAAAGAGGAGGAGGAGGAGGAGGAGGGCAAAGAGGAGGAGGAGGAGGAGGAGGGGGACAAAGAGGAGGAGGAAGAAGAGGAGGAGGGTCAGACTGTGTGTGTGAGATGCAGAGATGTGTTTGGATAGACCACAGCGTTCCCATAATGTATTCCAGTATACCACACCATATCACAAAAATAAATATGCAGACACTCAATGTGGTCGGGGCAGAAAGCCTGTCCTGGGAAAGAGCAGGGAAGCAGGGTGTAGTGTTTAGGGTGTAGGGTGTAGTGTGTAGGATGTAGAGTTTAGTGTGTAGTGTTTAGTGTGTAGGGTGTAGAGTTTAGTGTGTAGTGTATAGTGTGTAGGGTGTAGAGTTTAGTGTGTAGTGTTTAGTGTGCAGAGTATCGTGTGTAGGGTGTAGTGAATAGAGTGTAGGGTTTAGTGTGTAGAGTTTAGTGTGTAGGGTATAGTGTGTAGGGAAGAGTGTGTAGGGTGAAGTGTTTAGCTCATAGTGTGTAGGGTTTAGTGTGTAGGATTTAGTGTGTAGGGTTTAGTGTGTAAGGATTAGTGAATAGAGTTTATAGGGTTTAGCGTGTAGGGTTTAGTGTGTAGGGTTTAATGTGTAGGGTATAGTGTGTAGGGTTTATCATATAGGGTTTAGTGAATAGGGTTTATTGTGTAGTGTGTAGGGTATAGTGTGTAGGGTATAGTGAATAGGGTTTATTGTGTAGGGTATAGTGTGTAGGGTTTAGTGTGTAGGGTTTAGTGTGTAGGGTTTAGTGAATAGGGTTTAGCGTGTATGGTTTAGTCTTTAGGGTATAGTGTGTAGAGTATAGTGTGTAGGGTGTAGCATGTAGGGTTTAGTGAATAGGGTTTAGTGTACAGTGTGTAGGGTATAGTGTGTAGGGTTTAGTGAGTAGGGTGTAGTGTGTAGGGTTTAGCGTTTAGTGTGTAGGGTATAGTGTGTAGGGTTTAGTGTGTAGGGTTTAGTGTGTAGTGTGTAGGGTATAGTGTGTAGGGTATAGTGTGTAGGGTTTAGTGTGTAGGGTTTAGTGAATAGGGTATAGTGTGTAGGGTTTAGTCTGTAGGGTGTAGTGAATAGGGTTTAGTGTGTAGGGTTTAGTGACTAGGATTTAGTGAGTAGGGTGTAGTGAGTAGGGTTTAGCATGTAGGGTTAGGTTGTAGGGTATAGTGTGTAGGGTTTAGTGTGCTGTGTAGTGAATAGGGTTTTGTGTGTAGGGTTTAGTGTGTTGGGTATAGTGTATAGGGTGTAGTGTGTAGGGTATAGTGTGTAGGATTTAGTGTGTAGGGTTTAGTGAATAGGGTTTAGCGTGTAGGGTTTAGTCTGTAGGGTTTAGCGTGGAGGGTTTAGCGTGTAGGGTTAGGTTGTAGGGTATGGTGTGTAGGGTTTAGTGAATAGGGTTTAGTGTGTATGGTGTAGTGAATAGGGTTTTGCGTGTAGGGTTTAGTCTGTAGGGTATAGTGTGTAGGGATTAGTGAATAGGGTTTAGCGTTTAGGGTTTCGAGTGTAGGGTATAGTGTGTAGGGTTTAGTGTGTAGGGTATAGTGTGTAGGGTTTAGTGTGTAAGGTTTAGTGAATAGGGTTTAGCGTGTAGGGTTTTGTGTGTAGGGTTTAATGTGTAGGGTATAGTGTGTAGGGTTTAGCATGTTTGGTTTAGTGAATAGGGTTTAGGGTGTAGTGTGTAGGGTATAGTTTGTGGGGTTTAGTGAATAGGGTTTAGTGTGTAGGGTTTAGTGAATAGGGTTTAGTGTGTAGGGTTTAGTCTGTAGGGTGTAGTGTTTAGTGTGTAGGGTGTAGTGAATAGGGTTTAATGTGAAGGGTTTAGTGTGTAGGGTATAGCGTTTAGTGTGTAGGGTTTAGTGTGTAGGGATTAGTGAATAGGGTTTAGCGTGTAGGGTTTAGAGTGTAGGGTATAGTGTGTAAGGTTTAGTGTGTAGGGTTTAGTGTGTAGGGTTTAGTGAATAGGGTTTAGTGTGTAGTGTGTAGTGTTTAGTGAATAAGGTTTAGTGTATAGGGTATAGTGTGTAGGGTTTGGTGAATTGGGTTTAGTGTGTAGTGTTTAGTGAATAAGGTTTAGTGTATAGGGTATAGTGTGTAGGGTTTAGTGTGTAGGGTTAAGTGAATAGGGTTTAGTGTGTAAGGTGTAGTGAATAGGGTTTTGCGTGTAGGGTTTAGTCTGTAGGGTATAGTGTGTAGTGTGTAGGGTTTAGATTATAGTGTGTAGGGTATAGTGTGTAGGGATTAGTGTGTAGGGTTTAGCGTGTAGGGTATAGTGTGTAGGGTTTAGTGAATAGGGTTTAGCGTGTAGGGTTTTGTATGTAGTGTATAGTGTGTAGGGTTTAGTGTGTAGGGTTTAATGTGTAGGGTATATTGTGTAGGGTTTAGCATGTTTGGTTTAGTGAATAGGGTTTAGTGTGTAGGGTTTAGTGAATAGGGTGTAGTGAATAGGGTTTAGCGTGAAGGGTTTAGTGTGTAGGGTATAGTGTTTAGTGTGTAGGGTATAGTGTGTAGAGTTTAGTCTGTAGGGTGTAGTGAATAGGGTTTAGTGTGTAGGGTTTAGTCTGTAGGGTGTAGTGAGTAGGGTTTAGTGTGTAGGGTGTAGTGAATAGGGTTTAGTGAGTAGCGTGTAGTGTGTAGGGTTTAGTGTGTTGGGTATAGTGTGTAGGGTATAGTGTGTAGGGTTTAGTGAGTAGGGTTTAGTGAATAGGGTTTAGCGTGTAGGGTTTAGTCTGTAGGGTGTATTGAGTAGGGTTTAGTGAGTAAGCGTGTAGTGTGTAGGGTTTAGTGTGTTGGGTATAGTGTGTAGTGTGTAGGGTATAGTGTGTAGGGTTTAGTGTGTAGGGTGTATTGAGTAGGGTTTAGTGTGTAGCGTGTAGTGTGTAGGGTTTAGTGTGTTGGGTTTTTTTTGTGTAGGGTGTAGTGAGGGTTTAGTCTGTAGGGTTTAGTGTGTAGTGTGTAGGGTTTAGGAGTGTAGTGTGTAGGGTATAGTGTGCTAGGGTATATAGTGTGTAGGGTTTAGTGGTAGATAGGGTTTAGTGAATAGGGTTTAGTGTGTAGTTTAGTGAATAGGGTTTAGTGTGTAGGGTTTAGTCTGGGGATATAGTGGTAGATGGTTTAGTAGTAGGGTAGCAGTGGGGTAGGGTGTAGCATTTAGAGTGTAGGGTATAGTGTGTAGGGTATAGTGTGTAGGGTATAGTGTGTAGGGTGTAGTGTGTAGGTATGTAGTAGCTGTAGGTGTAGTGTGCTGGGGGTTTAGTGGTAGTAGGGTTTAGTCTGTAGGGTATAGTGGTAGTGTGTAGGAGTTTAGATTATAGTGTGTAGGGGTATAGTGTGTAGGGATTAGTGTGTAGGAGTTTAGCGTGTAGGGTTTTGGTGTGTAGGGTTTAGTGAATAGGGTTTAGCGTGTAGGGTTTTGTATGTAGTGTATAGTGTGTAGGGTTTAGTGTGTAGGGTTTAATGTGTAGTAGTATATAGATGTAGGGTTTAGCATGTTGGGTTTTAAAATAGGGTTTAGTGTGTAGGTTTAGTGAATAGGGTGTAGTGAATAGGGTTTAGCGTGAAGGGTTTAGTGTGTAGGGTATAGTGTTTAGTGTGTAGGGTATAGTGTGTAGAGTTTAGTCTGTAGGGTGTAGTGAATAGGGTTTAGTGTGTAGGGTTTAGTCTGTAGGGTGTAGTGAGTGGGGTTTAGTGTGGTAGGGTGTAGTGAATAGGTTTAGTGAGTAGCGTGTAGTGTGTAGGGTTTAGTGTGTTGGGTATAGTGTGTAGTGTGTAGGGTATAGTGTGTAGGGTTTAGTGAGTAGGGTTTAGTGAATAGGGTTTAGCGTGTAGGGTTTAGTCTGTATCTGAGGTGTATTGAGTAGGGTTTAGTGAGTAGCGTGTAGTGTGTAGGGTTTAGTGTGTTGGGTATAGTGTGTAGTGTGTAGGGTATAGTGTGTAGGTTTAGTGTAGAGTGTAGGGTGTATTGAGTAGGGTTTAGTGTGTAGCGTGTAGTGTGTAGGGTTTAGTGTGTTGGGTATTTTGTGTAGCGTGTAGGGTTTAGTCTGTAGGGTATAGTGTGTAGTGTGTAGGGTTTAGAGTGTAGTGTGTAGGGTATAGTGTGTAGGGTATAGTGTGTAGGGTATAGTGTGTGGGTATAGTGTGTAGGGTTTAGTGAATAGGGTTTAGTGTGTAGTTTTTAGTGAATAGGGTTTAGTGTGTAGGGTTTAGTCTGTAGGATATAGTGTGTAGGGTTTAGTCTCTAGGGTACAGTGTGTAGGGTGTAGCATTTAGAGTGTAGGGTATAGTGTGTAGGGTATAGCGTGTAGGGTATAGCGTGTAGGGTGTAGTGTGTAGGGTGTAGTGTGTAGGGTGTAGTGTGTAGGGTTTAGTGAATAGGGTTTAGCGTGTAGGGTTTAGTCTGTAGGGTATAGTGTGTAGGGTTTAGTGTGTAGAGTATAGTGTGTAGGGTGTAGAATTTAGAGTGTAGGGTCTAGGGTATAGTGTGTAGGGTTTAGTGTGTAGGGTTTAGTGTGTAGGGTATAGTGTGTAGGGTATAGTGTGTAGGGTTTAGTGTGGAGGGTATAGTATGTAGGGTATAGTGTGTAGGGTTTAGCGTGTAGTGTTTAGTGAATAGGGTATAGTGTGTAGGGTTTCGTGAATAGGGTTTTGCGTGTAGTGTTTAGTCTGTAGGGTATAGTGTGTAGTGTGTGTAGGGTTTATAGTGTAGTGTGTAGGATATAGTGTGTAGGGTATAGTGTGTAGGGTTTAGTGTGTAGGGTATAGTATGTAGGGTATAGTGTGTAGGGTATAGTATGTAGGGTTTAGTGTGTAGGGTATAGTGTATAGGGTTTTGTGTATAGGGTATAGTGTGTAGCGTTTATTAAGTACGGTTTAGTGTGTAGGGTCTCTTTTCCTGTTTCTCCTCCTCGTCCTCGTCCTCCTCCTCCTCTTCCTCTCCTATGTCTCTCTTCCTGTTTCTCCTCCTCCTCCTCCTCCTCCTCTCCTCTTCTATGTCTCTCTTCCTGTTTCTCCTCTTCCTCCTCTCCTCTCCTATGTCTCTCTTCCTGTTTCTCCTCCTCCTCCTCCTCTCCTCTCCTATGTCTCTCTTCCTGTTTCTCCCTCCTCCTCCTCTGGTATCTCTCCTATGTCTCTCTTCCTGTTTCCTCCTCCTCCTCCTCTATGTCTCTTTTCCTGTTTCTCCTCCTCCTCCTCCTCTCCTCTCCTATGTCTCTCTTCCTGTTTCTCCTCCTCCTCCTCCTCTCCTCTCCTATGTCTCTCTTCCTGTTTCTCCTCCTCCTCCTCCTCTCCTCTCCTATTTCTCTTTTCCTGTTTCTCCTCCTCCTCCTCCTCTCCTCTCCTATGTCTCTCTTCCTGTTTCTCCTCCTCCTCCTCTCCTCTCCTATGTCTCACTTCCTGTTACTCCTCCTCGTCCTCGTCCTCCTCTCTTCTCCTATGTCTCTCTTCCTGTTGCTCCTCCTCCTCCTCTCATCTCCTTATGTCTCTCTTCCTGTTTCTCCTCCTCGTCCTCCTCCTCATCTTCCTCTCCTATGTCTCTCTTCCTGTTTCTCCTCCTCCTCCTCTACTCTCCTATGTCTCTCTTCCTCTTTCTCCTCCTCATCCTCCTCCTCCTCTTCCTCTCTCCCCTGTTTCTTCTCCTCTATGCTGTAGGCTGTGACAGCTGTAAGATGTCTCCTCCCAGAGGCAGCGAGGCTTCTGATGTATTGGTCTGTAGTTATATGCTGTGATGGTCTGATGTATTGGTCTGTAGTTATGTGCTGTGATGGTCTGATGTATTGGTCTGTAGTTATGTGCTGTGGTCAAATGTTTTGGTCTGTAGTTATGTGCTGTGATGGTCTGTAGTTATTGGTTCTCTGGATGCAGTCTGTAGTAGTGGTAGATGGGGGTAGTAGTTGTAGTAGTAGTTGTAGATGGGGGTAGTAGTGGTAGCTGGGGGTAGTAGTTGTAGTAGTGGTAGATGGGGTAGTAGTGGTAGATGGGGGTAGTAGTTGTAGTAGTTGTAGCTGGGGGTAGTAGTAGTGGTAGCTGGGGGTAGTAGTGGTAGATGGGGGTAGTAGTGGTAGATGGGGGTAGTAGTGGTAGTAGTGGTAGATGGGGTAGTAGTGGTAGATGGGGGTAGTAGTGTAGTAGTTGTAGCTGGGGTAGTAGTGGTAGCTGGGGGTAGTAGTGTGTAGATGGGGTAGTAGTGGTAGCTGGGGGTAGTAGTAGTTGTAGCTGGGGGTAGTAGTAGTGGTAGATGGGGGTAGTAGTGGTAGATGGGGGTAGTAGTTGTAGTAGTGGTAGATGGGGGTAGTAGTAGTTGTAGCTGGGGGTAGTAGTAGTGGTAGATGGGGGTAGTAGTGGTAGATGGGGGTAGTAGTTGTAGTAGTGGTAGATGGGGGTAGTAGTTGTAGCTGGGGGTAGTAGTGGTAGATGGGGGTAGTAGTTGTAGTAGTGGTAGATGGGGTAGTAGTGGTAGATGGGGTAGTAGTTGTAGTAGTTGTAGCTGGGGTAGTAGTGGTAGATGGGGGTAGTAGTGGTAGATGGGGGTAGTAGTGGTAGTAGTGGTAGATGGGGGTAGTAGTGGTAGATGGGGGTAGTAGTGGTAGCTGGGGTAGTAGTGGTAGATGGGGGTAGTAGTGGTAGATGGGGGTAGTAGTTGTAGTAGTGGTAGATGGGGTAGTAGTGGTAGATGGGGGTAGTAGTTGTAGTAGTGGTAGATGGGGTAGTAGTTGTAGCTAGTAGTAGTAGTAGGGGTAGTAGTGGTAGATGGGGGTAGTAGTGGTAGATGGGGTAGTAGTGGTAGTAGTGGTAGATGGGGGTAGTAGTGGTAGATGGGGTAGTAGTTGTAGTAGTTGTAGCTGGGGGTAGTAGTGGTAGATGGGGGTAGTAGTGGTAGATGGGGGTAGTAGTTGTAGTAGTGGTAGATGGGGTAGTAGTAGTGGTAGATGGGGGTAGTAGTTGTAGTAGTTGTAGCTGGGGGTAGTAGTGGTAGATGGGTGTAGTAGTTGTAGTAGTGGTAGATGGGGGTAGTAGTTGTAGTAGTTGTAGCTGGGTGTAGTAGTGGTAGATGGGGGTAGTAGTGGTAGATGGGGTAGTAGTTGTAGAAGTTGTAGCTGGGGGTAGTAGTGGTAGATGGGGGTAGTAGTTGTAGTAGTTGTAGTAGTGGTAGCTGGGGGTAGTAGTTGTAGTAGTTGTAGCTGGGGGTAGTAGTGGTAGATGGGGGTAGTAGTTGTAGTAGTTGTAGTAGTGGTAGCTGGGGTAGGAGTTGTAGTAGTTGTAGATGGGGGTAGTAGTGGTAGATGGGGTAGTAGTGGTAGATGGGGGTAGTAGTAGTGGTAGATGGGGGTAGTAGTAGTGGTAGATGGGGGTAGTGGTAGTGGTAGCTGGGGTAGTAGTAGTGGTAGATGGGGGTAGTAGTGGTAGCTGGGTAGTAGTAGTGGTAGATGGGGTAGTAGTGGTAGCTGGGGTAGTAGTAGTGGTAGCTGGGGTAGTAGTAGTGGTAGATGGGGTTGTAGTAGTGGTAGCTGGGGTAGTAGTAGTGGTAGATGGGTGTAGTAGTGGTAGATGAAGGTAGTAGTGGTAGATGGGGTAGTAGTTGGGTAGCTGGGGGTAGTAGTAGTAGATGGGGTAGTAGTAGTAGTTGTAGTAGTGGTAGCTGGGGGTAGTAGTTGTAGTAGTTGTAGCTGGGGTAGTAGTGGTAGATGGGGGTAGTAGTTGTAGTAGTGGTAGTGGTAGCTGGGGTGTAGTAGTTGTAGATGGGGGTAGTAGTGGTAGATGGGGTAGTAGTAGTGGTAGATGGGGGTAGTAGTAGTGGTAGATGGGGGTAGTAGTGGTAGCTGGGGGTAGTAGTAGTGGTAGATGGGGTAGGAGTTGTTGTAGATGGGGGTAGTCGTGGTAGATGGGGGTAGTCGTGGTAGATGGGGGTAGTAGTGGTAGCTGGGGTAGTAGTAGTGGTAGATGGGGGTAGTAGTGGTAGCTGGGGGTAGTAGTAGTGGTAGATGGGGGTAGTAGTGGTAGATAGGGGTAGGAGTTGTTGTAGATGGGGGTAGTAGTGGTAGATGGGGGTAGTAGTTGTAGTAGTTGTAGCTGGGGGTAGTAGTGGTAGATGGGGGTAGTAGTGGTAGATGGGGGTAGTAGTGGTAGATGGGGTAGTAGTTGTAGTAGTTGTAGCTGGGGTAGTAGTGGTAGCTGGGGGTAGTAGTAGTGTAGATGGGGGTAGTAGTGGTAGCTGGGGGTAGGAGTTGTAGTAGTTGTAGATGGGGGTAGTAGTGGTAGATGGGGGTAGTAGTGGTAGTAGTGGTAGATGGGGGGTAGTAGTGGTAGATGGAGGTAGTAGTTGTAGAAGTTGTAGCTGGGGGTAGTAGTGGTAGATGGGGGTAGTAGTTGTTGTAGTAGTGGTAGCTGGGGGTAGGAGTTGTAGTAGTTGTAGCTGGGGGTAGTAGTGGTAGATGGGGGTAGTAGTTGTAGTAGTTGTAGTAGTGGTAGCTGGGGTATAGTTGTAGTAGTTGTAGATGGGGTAGTAGTAGTAGATGGGGGTAGTAGTGGTAGATGGGGGTAGTAGTAGTGGTAGATGGGGGTAGTAGTAGTGGTAGATGGGGGTAGTAGTGGTAGCTGGGGTAGTAGTAGTGGTAGATGGGGGTAGTAGTGGTAGCTGGGGTAATAGTAGTGGTAGATGGGGTAGTAGTAGTAGCTAGATGGGGGTAGTGGTAGATGGTTGTAGCTGGGGGTAGTAGTAGTGGTAGATGGGGGTAGTAGTGGTAGCTGGGGGTAGTAGTAGTGGTAGATGGGGTAGGAGTTGTTGTAGATGGGGGTAGTCGTGGTAGATGGGGGTAGTCGTGGTAGATGGGGGTAGTAGTTGTTGTAGCTGGGGGTAGTAGTGGTAGATGGGGTAGTAGTGGTAGATGGGGGTAGTAGTGTAGATGGGGTAGTAGTTGTAGTAGTTGTAGCTGGGGGTAGTAGTGGTAGCTGGGGGTAGTAGTAGTGGTAGATGGGGGTAGTAGTGGTAGCTGGGGTAGGAGTTGTAGTAGTTGTAGATGGGGGTAGTAGTGGTAGATGGGGGTAGTCGTGGTAGATGGGGGTAGTAGTGGTAGCTGGGGTAGTAGTTGTAGTAGTTGTAGATGGGGGTAGTAGTGGTAGATGGGGTAGTAGTTGTGGTAGCTGGGGGTAGTAGTGGTAGCTGGGGTAGTAGTAGTGGTAGATGGGGTAGTAGTGGTAGCTGGGGGTAGTAGTAGTGGTAGATGGGGTAGTAGTGGTAGCTGGGGTAGTAGTAGTTATAGATGGGGGTAGTAGTGGTAGCTGGGGGTAGTAGTTGTAGTAGTTGTAGCTGGGGGTAGTCGTGGTAGCTGGGGGTAGTAGTGGTAGCTGGGGTAGTAGTGGTAGCTGGGGGTAGTAGTGGTATCTGGGGTAGTAGTGGTAGATGGGGTAGTAGTTGTAGTAGTTGAGGCTGGGGTAGTAGTGGTAGCTGGGGTAGTAGTGGTAGATGGGGGTAGTAGTGGTAGCTGGGGGTAGGAGTTGTAGTAGTTGTAGATGGGGTAGTAGTGGTAGCTGGGGGTAGTAGTTGTAGTAGTGGTAGATGGGGGTAGTAGTGGTAGATGGGGGTAGTAGTTGTAGTAGTGGTAGCTGGGGGTAGTAGTGGTAGATGGGGAGTAGTTGTAGTAGTTGTAGATGGGGGTAGTAGTGGTAGGTGGGGTAGTAGTAGTGTAGTAGTTGTAGATGGGGGTAGTAGTGGTAGATGGGGGTAGTAGTGGTAGATGGGGGTAGTAGTTGTAGTAGTTGTAGCTGGGGTAGTAGTGGTAGCTGGGGGTAGTAGTAGTGGTAGATGGGGGTAGTGGTAGCTGGGGGCAGGAGTTGTAGTAGTTGTAGATGGGGGTAGTAGTGGTAGATGGGGGTAGTAGTGGTAGTAGTGGTAGATGGGGGTAGTAGTGGTAGATGGGGGAGTAGTTGTAGTAGTTGTAGATGGGGGTAGTAGTGGTAGATGGGGTAGTAGTTGTAGTAGTTGTAGATGGGGTAGTAGTGGTAGATGGGGTAGTAGTAGATGTAGTAGTTGTAGATGGGGGTAGTAGTGGTAGATGGGGGTAGTAGTAGTAGTGTAGATGGGGTAGTAGTAGTGGTAGATGGGGGTAGTAGTGGTAGATGGGGGTAGTAGTTGTAGTAGTTGTAGCTGGGGGTAGTGGTAGCTGGGGGTAGTAGTAGTGGTAGATGGGGGTAGTAGTGGTAGCTGGGGGTAGGAGTTGTAGTAGTTGTAGATGGGGGTAGTAGTGGTAGATGGGGGTAGTAGTGGTAGTAGTGGTAGATGGGGTAGTAGTGGTAGATGGAGGTAGTAGTTGTAGAAGTTGTAGCTGGGGGGTAGATAGTGGTAGATGGGTTAGTAGTTGTTGTAGTAGTGGTAGCTGGGGGTAGGAGTTGTAGTAGTTGTAGCTGGGGGTAGTAGTGGTAGATGGGGTAGTAGTTGTAGTAGTTGTAGTAGTGGTAGCTGGGGGTATGAGTTGTAGTAGTTGTAGATGGGGGTAGTAGTAGTAGATGGGGTAGTAGTGGTAGATGGGGGTAGTAGTAGTGGTAGATGGGGGTAGTAGTAGTGGTAGATGGGGGTAGTAGTGGTAGCTGGGGGTAGTAGTAGTGGTAGATGGGGGTAGTAGTGGTAGCTGGGGTAATAGTAGTGGTAGATGGGGGTAGTAGTGGTAGCTGGGGTAGTAGTAGTTGTAGCTGGGGGTAGGTAGTGGTAGATGGGGTAGTAGTGGTAGCTGGGGGTAGTAGTAGTGGTAGATGGGGGTAGGAGTTGTTGTAGATGGGGGTAGTCGTGGTAGATGGGGTAGTAGTGGTAGATGGGGGTAGTAGTTGTTGTAGCTGGGGGTAGTAGTGGTAGATGGGGGTAGTCGTGGTAGATGGGGGTAGTAGTGGTAGATGGGGGTAGTAGTTGTAGTAGTTGTAGCTGGGGGTAGTAGTGGTAGCTGGGGGTAGTAGTAGTGGTAGATGGGGGTAGTAGTGGTAGCTGGGGTAGGAGTAGTAGTTGTAGATGGGGTAGTAGTGGTAGATGGGGTAGTCGTAGTAGATGGGGGTAGTAGTGGTAGATGGGGTAGTAGTTGTAGTAGTTGTAGATGGGGTAGTAGTGGTAGATGGGAGTAGTAGTTGTGGTAGCTGGGGGTAGTAGTGGTAGCTGGGGGTAGTAGTAGTGGTAGATGGGGGTAGTAGTGGTAGCTGGGGGTAGTAGTAGTGGTAGATGGGGTAGTAGTGGTAGCTGGGGGTAGTAGTAGTTGTAGCTGGGGTAGTAGTAGTTATAGCTGGGGGTAGTAGTGGTAGCTGGGGGTAGTAGTTGTAGTAGTTGTAGCTGGGGTAGTCGTGGTAGCTGGGGGTAGTAGTGGTAGCTGGGGGTAGTAGTGGTAGCTGGGGGTAGTAGTGGTATCTGGGGTAGTAGTGGTAGATGGGGTAGTAGTTGTAGTAGTTGAGGCTGGGGTAGTAGTGGTAGCTGGGGGTAGTAGTAGTGGTAGATGGGGGTAGTAGTGGTAGCTGGGGGTAGGAGTTGTAGTAGTTGTAGATGGGGGTAGTAGTGGTAGCTGGGGGTAGTAGTTGTAGTAGTGGTAGATGGGGGTAGTAGTGGTAGATGGGGGTAGTAGTTGTAGTAGTGGTAGCTGGGGGTAGTAGTGGTAGATGGGGAGGTAGTTGTAGTAGTTGTAGATGGGGGTAGTAGTGGTAGGTGGGGGTAGTAGTTGTAGTAGTTGTAGCTGGGGTAGTAGTAGTGGTAGATGGGGGTAGTAGTTGTAGTAGTGGTAGATGGGGGTAGTAGTGGTAGATGGGGGTAGTAGTGTAGTAGTGGTAGATGGGGTAGTAGTGGTAGATGGGGGTAGGAGTAGTGGTAGATGGGGGTAGTAGTGGTAGCTGGGGTAGTAGTAGTGGTAGCTGGGGGTAGTAGTAGTGGTAGATGGGGGTAGTAGTGGTAGATGGGGGTAGTAGTGGTAGATGGGGGTAGGAGTTGTAGTAGTTGTAGATGGGGGTAGTAGTGGTAGCTGGGGGTTCTTAGTAGTGGTAGATGGGGTAGTAGTGGTAGCTGGGGTAGGAGTTGTAGTAGTTGTAGATGGGGGTAGTAGTGGTAGATGGGGTAGTAGTGGTAGATGGGGTAGTAGTGGTAGATGGGGGTAGTAGTGGTAGCTGGGGTAGTAGTCGTATCTGGGGGTAGTAGTGGTAGATGGGGTAGTAGTGGTAGTAGTTGAGGCTGGGGGTAGTAGTGGTAGCTGGGGTAAGTAGTTGTAGTAGTGGTAGATGGGGTAGTAGTGGTAGCTGGGGTAGTAGTTGTAGTAGTGGTAGATGGGGGTAGTAGTGGTAGATGGGGGTAGTAGTAGTAGTTGTAGCTGGGGGTAGTAGTGGTAGATGGGGGTAGTGGTAGATGGGGTAGTTGTAGTAGTTGAGGCTGGGGGTAGTAGTGGTAGTAGTGGTAGATGGGGGGTAGTAGTTAGCTGGGGGTAGTAGTGGTAGATGGGGGTAGTAGTGGTAGCTGGGGGTAGTAGTTGTAGTAGTTGTAGATGGGGGTAGTAGTGGTAGCTGGGGGTAGTAGTGGTAGCTGGGGTAGTAGTGGTAGATGGGGGTAGTAGTGTAGTAGTGGTAGATGGGGGTAGTAGTGGTAGATGGAGGTAGTAGTTAGTAGTTGTAGATGGGGTAGTAGTGGTAGATGGGGTAGTAGTTGTAGTAGTTGGTAGTAGTGGTAGCTGATGGGGTAGGAGTGGTAGCTGGGGGTAGTAGTGGTAGATGGGGGTAGTAGTTGTGTAGGGGTAGTAGTGGTAGCTGGGGGTAGGAGTTGTAGTAGTTGTAGATGGGGGTAGTAGTAGTAGATGGGGGTAGTAGTGGTAGATGGGGTAGTAGTAGTGGTAGATGGGGGTAGTAGTTGTGGTAGATGGGGGTAGTAGTAGTGGTAGATGGGGTAGTAGTAGTGGTAGATGGGGGTAGTAGTGGTAGCTGGGGGTAATTGTAGTGGTAGATGGGGGTAGTAGTGGTAGCTGGGGGTAGTAGTAGTGGTAGATGGGGGTAGTAGTGGTAGCTGGGGGTAGTAGTAGTGGTAGATGGGGGTAGTAGTGGTAGATGGGGGTAGTAGTGGTAGATAGTAGTTGTAGTAGTTGTAGCTGGGGGTAGTAGTGGCTGGGGGTAGTAGTTGTAGTAGATGGGGGTAGTAGTGGTAGCTGGGGGTAGGAGTTGTAGTAGTTGTAGATGGGGGTAGTAGTGGTAGATGGGGGTAGTAGTAGTGGTAGATGGGGTAGTAGTGGTAGCTGGGGGTAGTAGTAGTAGTTGTAGATGGGGGTAGTAGTGGTAGATGGGGTAGTAGTGTGGTAGCTGGGGGTAGTAGTAGTAGTAGTTGTAGATGGGGGTAGTAGTGGTAGCTGGGGGTAGTAGTAGTAGTAGATGGGGTAGTAGTGGTAGCTGGGGGTAGTAGTAGTTGTAGCTGGGGGTAGTAGTAGTTGTAGCTGGGGGTAGTAGTGGTAGCTGGGGTAGTAGTTGTAGTAGTTGTAGATGGGGGTAGTCGTGGTAGCTGGGGGGTAGTGGTAGCTGGGGTAGTAGTGGTATCTGGGGTAGTAGTGGTAGATGGGGTAGTAGTTGTAGTGTTGAGATGGGGGTAGTAGAGGTAGCTGGGGTAGTAGTAGTGGTAGATGGGGGTAGTAGTGGTAGCTGGGGGGTAGGAGTTGTAGTAGTTGTAGATGGGGGTAGTAGTGGTAGATGGGGTAGGAGTGGTAGATGGGGGTAGTAGTTGTGGTAGCTGGGGGTAGTAGTGGTAGCTGGGGGTAGTAGTAGTGGTAGATGGGGTAGTAGTGGTAGCTGGGGTAGTAGTAGTGGTAGATGGGGTAGTAGTGGTAGCTGGGGGGTAGTAGTAGTTGTAGCTGGGGGTAGTAGTAGTTATAGCTGGGGGTAGTAGTGGTAGCTGGGGTAGTAGTTGTAGTAGTTGTAGCTGGGGGTAGTCGTGGTAGCTGGGGGTAGTAGTGGTAGCTGGGGGTAGTAGTGGTAGCTGGGGGTAGTAGTGGTAGATGGGGTAGTAGTGGTAGATGGGGGTAGTAGTTGTAGTAGTTGAGGCTGGGGTAGTAGTGGTAGCTGGGGAAGTAGTAGTGGTAGATGGGGGTAGTAGTGGTAGCTGGGGGTAGGAGTTGTAGTAGTTGTAGATGGGGGTAGTAGTGGTAGCTGGGGTAGTAGTTGTAGTAGTGGTAGATGGGGGTAGTAGTGGTAGATGGGGGTAGTAGTTGTAGTAGTGGTAGCTGGGGGTAGTAGTGGTAGATGGGGGGAGTAGTTGTAGTAGTTGTAGATGGGGGTAGTAGTGGTAGGTGGGGGTAGTAGTTGTAGTAGTTGTAGCTGGGGTAGTAGTGGTAGATGGGGGTAGTAGTTGTAGTAGTGGTAGATGGGGGAAGTAGTGGTAGATGGGGGTAGTAGTTGTAGTAGTGGTAGATGGGGGTAGTAGTGGTAGATGGGGGTAGGAGTAGTGGTAGATGGGGGTAGTAGTGGTAGCTGGGGGTAGTAGTAGTGGTAGCTGGGGTAGTAGTAGTGGTAGATGGGGGTAGTAGTGGTAGATGGGGGTAGTAGTGGTAGATGGGGGTAGGAGTTGTAGTAGTTGTAGCTGGGGTAGTAGTGGTAGCTGGGGGTTCTTAGTAGTGGTAGATGGGGGTAGTAGTGGTAGCTGGGGGTAGGAGTTGTAGTAGTTGTAGATGGGGGTAGTAGTGGTAGATGGGGTAGTAGTGGTAGATGGGGGTAGTAGTGGTAGATGGGGGTAGTAGTGGTAGCTGGGGGTAGTAGTCGTATCTGGGGGTAGTAGTGGTAGATGGGGTAGTAGTTGTAGTAGTTGAGGCTGGGGGTAGTAGTGGTAGCTGGGGAAGTAGTTGTAGTAGTGGTAGATGGGGTAGTAGTGGTAGCTGGGGTAGTAGTTGTAGTAGTGGTAGATGGGGGTAGTAGTGGTAGATGGGGTAGTAGTTGTAGTAGTTGTAGCTGGGGGTAGTAGTGGTAGATGGGGGTAGTAGTGGTAGATGGGGGTAGTTGTAGTAGTTGAGGCTGGGGGTAGTAGTGGTAGTAGTGGTAGATGGGGGCAGTAGTTGTAGTAGTGGTAGATGGGGGTAGTAGTGGTAGCTGGGGGTAGTAGTTGTAGTAGTGGTAGATGGGGTAGTAGTGGTAGCTGGGGGTAGTAGTGGTAGCTGGGGTAGTAGTGGTAGATGGGGTAGTAGTGGTAGTAGTGGTAGATGGGGTAGTAGTGGTAGATGGAGGTAGTAGTTAGCTAGAAGTTGTAGCTGGGGGTAGTAGTGGTAGATGGGGGTAGTAGTTGTAGTAGTTGTAGTAGTGGTAGCTGGGGGTAGGAGTTGTAGTAGTTGTAGCTGGGGGTAGTAGTGGTAGATGGGGGTAGTAGTTGTAGTAGTTGTAGTAGTGGTAGCTGGGGGTAGGAGTTGTAGTAGTTGTAGATGGGGGTAGTAGTAGTAGATGGGGGTAGTAGTGGTAGATGGGGGTAGTAGTAGTGGTAGATGGGGGTAGTAGTAGTGGTAGATGGGGTAGTAGTGGTGGTAGATGGGGGTAGTAGTAGTGGTAGATGGGGGTAGTAGTGGTAGCTGGGGTAATAGTAGTGGTAGATGGGGTAGTAGTAGTTGTAGCTGGGGTAGTAGTGGTAGATGGGGGTAGTAGTGGTAGCTGGGGGTAGTAGTAGTGGTAGATGGGGGTAGTAGTGGTAGATGGGGGTAGTAGTGGTGGTAGATGGGGGTAGTAGTTGTAGTAGTTGTAGCTGGGGGTAGTAGTGGTAGCTGGGGGTAGTAGTAGTGGTAGATGGGGTAGTAGTGGTAGCTGGGGGTAGGAGTTGTAGTAGTTGTAGATGGGGTAGTAGTGGTAGATGGGGGTAGTCGTGGTAGATGGGGGTAGTAGTGGTAGCTGGGGTAGTAGTTGTAGTAGTTGTAGATGGGGGTAGTAGTGGTAGATGGGGGTAGTAGTTGTGGTAGCTGGGGTAGTAGTAGGGTAGCTGGGGGTAGTAGTAGTGGTAGATGGGGGTAGTAGTGGTAGCTGGGGGTAGTAGTAGTGGTAGATGGGGTAGTAGTGGTAGCTGGGGTAGTAGTAGTTGTAGCTGGGGTAGTAGTGGTTGTAGCTGGGGTAGTAGTGGTAGCTGGGGTAGTAGCTGGTAGTAGTTGTAGCTGGGGGTAGTCGTGGTAGCTGGGGGTAGTAGTGGTAGCTGGGGTAGTAGTGGTATCTGGGGTAGTAGTGGTAGATGGGGGTAGTAGTTGTAGTAGTTGAGGCTGGGGGTAGTAGTGGTAGCTGGGGAAGTAGTAGTGGTAGATGGGGGTAGTAGTGGTAGCTGGGGGTAGGAGTTGTAGTAGTTGTAGATGGGGGTAGTAGTGGTAGATGGGGGTAGGAGTGGTAGATGGGCGGTAGTTGTAGTAGTGGTAGATGGGGGTAGTAGTAGTGGTAGCTGGGGTAGTAGTGGTAGATGGGGCTAGTAGTGGTAGATGGGGGTAGTTTTTGTAGTAGTGGTAGATGGGGGTAGTAGTGGTAGATGGGGTAGTAGTTGTAGTAGTTGTAGCTGGGGTAGTAGTGGTAGATGGGGGTAGTAGTTGTAGTAGTGGTAGATGGGGGTAGTAGTGGTAGATGGGGGTAGTAGTTGTAGTAGTTGTAGCTGGGGGTAGTAGTGGAGATGGGGGTAGTAGTTGTAGTGTGGTAGATGGGGGTAGTAGTGGTAGATGGGGTAGTAGTTGTAGTGGTAGATGGGGTAGTAGTGGTAGCTGGGGGTAGTAGTAGTGGTAGCTGGGGGTAGTAGTAGTGGTAGATGGGGGGGGTAGATGGGGGTAGTAGTGGTAGATGGGGTAGGAGTTGTAGTAGTTGTAGCTGGGGTAGTAGTGGTAGCTGGGGTAGTAGTAGTGGTAGATGGGGTAGTAGTGGTAGCTGGGGTAGGAGTTGTAGTAGTTGTAGATGGGGTAGTAGTGGTAGATGGGGGTAGTAGTGGTAGATGGGGGTAGTAGTGGTAGATGGGGGTAGTAGTGGTAGATGGGGGTAGTAGTTGTGGTAGATGGGGGTAGTAGTAGTGGTAGATGGGGTAGTAGTAGTGGTAGATGGGGGTAGTAGTGGTAGATGGGGGTAGTAGTAGTTGTAGGGGGTAGTAGTTGTAGATGGGGGTAGTAGTAGTGGTAGCTGGGGTAGTAGTGGTAGATGGGGGTAGGAGTAGTAGTGTAGATGGGGGTAGTAGTGGTAGATGGGGGTAGTAGTGGTAGATGGGGGTAGTAGTTGTAGTGGTGGTAGCTGGGGGTAGTAGTGGTAGATGGGGGTAGTAGTAGTAGATGGGGGTAGTAGTTGTAGTAGTGGTAGATGGGGTAGTAGTTGTAGTAGTGGTAGATGGGGGTAGTAGTTGTAGTAGTTGTAGATGGGGGTAGTAGTGGTAGCTGGGGGTAGTAGTTGTAGTAGTGGTAGATGGGGTAGTAGTGGTAGATGGGGGTAGTAGTTGTAGTAGTTGTAGATGGGGGTAGTAGTGGTAGATGGGGGTAGTAGTGGTAGATGGGGGTATGAGTAGTGGTAGATGGGGGTAGTAGTGGTAGCTGGGGTAGTAGTAGTGTAGTTGTAGCTGGGGGTAGTAGTAGTAGTAGATGGGGTAGTAGTGGTAGCTGGGGTAGTAGTAGTGGTAGATGGGGTAGTAGTGGTAGATGGGGGTAGGAGTTGTAGTAGTTGTAGATGAAGGTGGTAGTAGTGGTAGCTGGGGGTAGTAGTAGTGGTAGATGGGGGTAGTAGTGGTAGCTGGGGGTAGGAGTTGTAGTAGTTGTAGATGGGGGTAGTAGTGGTAGATGGGGTAGTAGTGGTAGATGGGGGTAGTAGTAGTGGTAGATGGGGGTAGTAGTGGTAACTGGGGTAGTAGTAGTGGTAGATGGGGGTAGTAGTGGTAGCTGGGGGTAGTAGTAGTTGTAGCTGGGGGTAGTAGTAGTGGTAGATGGGGTAGTAGTGGTAGCTGGGGTAGTAGTAGTGGTAGATGGGGGTAGTTGTGGTAGATGGGGGTAGGAGTTGTTGTAGATGGGGGTAGTAGTGGTAGATGGGGTAGTAGTTGTAGTAGTTGTAGCTGGGGGTAGTAGTGGTAGATGGGGTAGTCGTGGTAGATGGGGTAGTAGTGGTAGATGGGGTAGTAGTTGTGGTAGTTGTAGCTGGGGTAGTAGTGGTAGCTGGGGGTAGTAGTAGTGGTAGATGGGGGTAGTAGTGGTAGCTGGGGTAGTCGTGGTAGATGGGGTAGTAGTGGTAGCTGGGGGTAGTAGTTGTAGTAGTTGTAGATGGGGTAGTAGTGGTAGATGGGGGTAGTAGTTGTGGTAGCTGGGGGTAGTAGTGGTAGCTGGGGGTAGTAGTAGTGGTAGATGGGGGTAGTAGTGGTGGCTGGGGGTAGTAGTAGTGGTAGATGGGGTAGTAGTGATAGCTGGGGGTAGTAGTAGTTGTAGCTGGGGGTAGTAGTAGTTGTAGCTGGGGGTAGTAGTGGTAGCTGGGGGTAGTAGTTGTAGTAGTTGTAGCTGGGGGTAGTCGTGGTAGCTGGGGGTAGTAGTGGTAGCTGGGGGTAGTAGTGGTAGCTGGGGTAGTAGTGGTAGCTGGGGTAGTAGTGGTAGATGGGGGTAGTAGTTGTAGTAGTTGAGGCTGGGGGAGTAGTGGTAGCTGGGGGTAGTAGTAGTGGTAGATGGGGGTAGTAGTGGTAGCTGGGGGTAGGAGTTGTAGTAGTTGTAGATGGGGTTAGTAGTGGTAGATGGGGGTAGTCGTGGTAGATGAGGGTAGTAGTGGTAGATGGGGGTAGTAGTGGTAGCTGGGGGTAGTAGTAGTGGTAGATGGGGGTAGTAGTGGTAGCTGGGGGTAGTAGTAGTGGTAGATGGGGTAGTAGTGGTAGCTGGGGGTAGTAGTAGTTGTAGCTGGGGTAGTAGTAGTGGTAGTTGTAGATGGGGGTAGTAGTGGTAGATGGGGTAGTAGTTGTTGTAGATGGGGGTAGTAGTGGTAGATGGGGTAGTAGTGGTAGATGGGGGTAGTAGTTGTAGTAGTTGTAGATGGGGGTAGTAGTGGTAGATGGGGTAGTAGTGGTAGATGGGGTAGTAGTTGTAGTAGTTGTAGATGGGGGTAGTAGTGGTAGCTGGGGGTAGTAGTAGTGGTAGATGGGGGTAGTAGTGGTAGCTGGGGGTAGTAGTAGTGGTAGATGGGGTAGTAGTGGTAGCTGGGGGTAGTAGTAGTTGTAGCTGGGGGTAGTAGTAGTTGTAGCTGGGGTAGTAGTGGTAGCTGGGGTAGTAGTTGTAGTAGTTGTAGCTGGGGGTAGTAGTGGTAGCTGGGGGTAGTAGTAGCTGGGGGTAGTAGTGGTAGCTGGGGGTAGTAGTGGTAGCTGGGGGTAGTAGTGGTAGCTGGGGTAGTAGTGGTAGTTGAGGCTGGTAGTAGTGGTAGCTGGGGGTAGTAGTTGTAGTAGTTGTAGATGGGGGTAGTAGTGGTAGATGGGGGTAGTAGTGGTAGATGGGGGTAGATAGTTGTAGTAGTGTAGATGGGGGTAGTAGTGGTAGATGGGGGTAGTAGTAGTGGTAGATGGGGGTAGTAGTGGTAGCTGGGGGTAGTAGTAGTGGTAGATGGGGTAGTAGTGGTAGCTGGGGTAGTAGTAGTTGTAGCTGGGGTAGTAGTAGTGTAGCTGGGGGTAGTAGTGGTAGCTGGGGGTAGTAGTTGTAGTAGTTGTAGCTGGGGGTAGTCGTGGTAGCTGGGGGTAGTAGTGGTAGCTGGGGTAGTAGTGGTAGCTGGGGTAGTAGTGGTAGATGGGGGTAGTAGTTGTAGTAGTTGAGGCTGGGGGTAGTAGTGGTAGCTGGGGGTAGTAGTAGTGGTAGATGGGGGTAGTAGTGGTAGCTGGGGGTAGGAGTTGTAGTAGTTGTAGATGGGGTTAGTAGTGGTAGATGGGGGTAGTAGTGGTAGATGAGGGTAGTAGTGGTAGATGGGGGTAGTAGTGGTAGATGGGGTAGTAGTAGTAGTTGTAGATGGGGTAGTAGTGGTAGATGGGGGTAGTAGTTAGTGGTAGATGGGGGGGTAGTAGTGGTAGCTGGGGTAGTAGTAGTGGTAGATGGGGGTAGTAGTGGTAGCTGGGAGTAGTAGTGGTAGCTGGGGTAGTAGTAGTGGTAGATGGGGGTAGTAGTGGTAGCTGGGGGTAGTAGTAGTGGTAGTTGTAGATGGGGGTAGTAGTGGTAGATGGGGGTAGTAGTTGTAGTAGTTGTAGATGGGGGTAGTAGTGGTAGATGGGGTAGTAGTGGTAGATGGGGGTATTAGTTGTAGTAGTTGTAGATGGGGTAGTCGTGGTAGATGGGGGTAGTAGTGGTAGATGGGGGTAGTAGTGGTAGATGGGGGTAGTCGTAGTAGATGGGGGTAGTAGTTGTAGTAGTTGTAGATGGGGGTAGTAGTTGTAGTAGTGTAGATGGGGGTAGTAGTGGTAGATGGGGGTAGTAGTTGTGGTAGATGGGGGTAGTAGTGGTAGCTGGGGGTAGTAGTAGTGGTAGATGGGGTAGTAGTGGTAGCTGGGGGTAGTAGTGGTAGCTGGGGTAGTAGTAGTGGTAGATGGGGGTAGTAGTGGTAGCTGGGGGTAGTAGTAGTTGTAGATGGGGGTAGTAGTGGTAGATGGGGTAGTAGTGGTTGTAGCTGGGGGTAGTAGTGGTAGCTGGGGGTAGTAGTAGTTGTAGCTGGGGGTAGTAGTGGTAGCTGGGGGTAGTAGTGGTAGCTGGGGGTAGTAGTAGTGGTAGCTGGGGTAGTAGTAGTAGCTGGGGGTAGTAGTGGTAGCTGGGGGTAGTAGTGGTAGCTGGGGGTAGTAGTGGTAGCTGGGGTAGTCGTGGTAGATGGGGGTAGTAGTGGTAGCTGGGGTAGTCGTGGTAGATGGGGGTAGTAGTGGTAGCTGGGGTAGTCTTGGTAGATGGGGTGGTAGTGGTAGATGGGGTAGTAGTGGTAGCTGGAGGGTAGTAGTGGTAGCTGGGGGTAGTAGTGGTAGCTGGGGTAGTCGTGGTAGATGGGGGTAGTCGTGGTAGATGGGGGTAGTTGTGGTAGCTGGGGTAGTAGTGGTAGCTGGGGGTAGTAGTGGTAGCTGGGGGTAGTAGTGGTAGCTGGGGGTAGTAGTGGTAGATGGGGATAGTAGTGGTAGCTGGGTGTAGTCGTGGTAGATGGGGTAGTAGTTGTAGCTGGGGGTAGTAGTGGTAGCTGGGGGTAGTAGTGGTAGATGGGGGTAGTAGTGGTAGATGGGGGTAGTCGTGGTAGCTGGGGATAGTCGTGGTAGATGGGGGTAGTAGTTGTAGCTGGGGGTAGTAGTGGTATTTGGGGGTAGTCGTGGTAGTCGTGGTAGCTGGGGGTAGTAGTGGTAGCTGGGGTAGTCGTGGTAGCTGGGGGTAGTAGTGGTAGCTGGGGTAGTAGTGGTAGCTGGGGGTAATAGTGGTAGCTGGGGGCAGTAGTGGTAGATGGGGGTATTAGTTGTAGTAGTTGTAGATGGGGTAGTCGTGGTAGATGGGGGTAGTAGTGGTAGATGGGGGTAGTAGTGGTAGATGGGGTAGTAGTTGTGGTAGCTGGGGGTAGTAGTGGTAGCTGGGGGTAGTAGTAGTGGTAGATGGGGGTAGTAGTGGTAGCTGGGGGTAGTAGTAGTGATAGATGGGGTAGTAGTGGTAGCTGGGGGTAGTAGTAGTTGTAGCTGGGGGTAGTAGTAGTTGTAGCTGGGGGTAGTAGTGGTAGCTGGGGGTAGTAGTTGTAGTAGTTGTAGCTGGGGGTAGTCGTGGTAGCTGGGGGTAGTAGTGGTAGCTGGGGGTAGTAGTGGTAGCTGGGGGTAGTAGTGGTAGATGGGGGGTAGTAGTTGTAGTAGTTGAGGCTGGGGGTAGTAGTGGTAGCTGGAGGTAGTAGTAGTGGTAGATGGGGTAGTAGTGGTAGCTGGGGGTAGGAGTTGTAGTAGTTGTAGATGGGGTTAGTAGTGGTAGATGGGGGTAGTCGTGGTAGATGAGGGTAGTAGTGGTAGATGGGGGTAGTAGTGGTAGATGGGGGTAGTAGTTGTAGTAGTTGTAGATGGGGTAGTAGTGGTAGATGGGGGTAGTAGTTGTGGTAGATGGGGGTAGTAGTGGTAGCTGGGGGTAGTAGTAGTGGTAAATGGGGGTAGTAGTGGTAGCTGGGGGTAGTAGTGGTAGCTGGGGGTAGTAGTGGTAGCTGGGGTAGTAGTAGTGGTAGATGGGGGTAGTAGTGGTAGCTGGGGGTAGTAGTAGTTGTAGCTGGGGGTAGTGGTAGTTGTAGATGGGGTAGTAGTGGTAGATGGGGTAGTAGTTGTAGTAGTTGTAGATGGGGGTAGTAGTGGTAGATGGGGGTAGTAGTGGTAGATGGGGTATTAGTTGTAGTAGTTGTAGATGGGGTAGTCGTGGTAGATGGGGGTAGTAGTGGTAGATGGGGTAGTAGTGGTAGATGGGGGTAGTCGTGGTAGATGGGGGTAGTAGTTGTAGTAGTTGTAGATGGGGGTAGTAGTTGTAGTAGTGGTAGATGGGGGTAGTAGTGGTAGATGGGGGTAGTAGTTGTAGTAACTTCCGGGTTGGAGCGAGCGGTCGCATCTGCACTCGGTCCGCAGGTAGTATTACATTTCATTACATTTCACTATAGTACAACGGTTTGATTTGTCTAATCTTAGCAATTTCTTCTTAGCTAGCTACATAGCCGTCTTTGTATCATAGATAATTGCGTAATTATCGTATTTTGTCGTCCTAACGCAGTCTACACTGCCCTGCAGCTAGCCAGCTAGCTAACGTCCACCGTTAGCTAGTCCACCGTCTACCGATTAGCAGCACAACTATTACACTCAACTGAACGACTTGATTAGTGTAGTGTTAGCTAGCTACATAGTTGTCTTTGCTGTCTTCGTACCCAAGATAATTGTGTAGTTTAGAGTGTGTAGTTTTATGTCGTCCTTAACATAGGAGACTCTGCTAGCTAGCCAACAGCTAGCCAACGTCTACCGAACAGAACTTCTGCACTCAACAATCCGGTCGCATTTCGCTTCGCTCCACAGGTAGTATCACATTTTTCATTTCATTTCATTACAGTACAACGGCTTGATTTGTTTGATCGTAGCTAGCTACATAGCTAGCTACATAGCCGTCTTTGTATCAAAGATAATTGTGTAGTCTAGAGCGATTTCCTAGGTTAGCTAGCCAGCTATTGTCGTTCTTTTAACGCAACGTAACGTAATCAACACTGCTAGCTAGCCAGCTAGCCCGAATAGCAGCACAGTAGAAACTATTACACTCAACGGAACGACTTGATTAGTGTAGTGTCAACAACGCAGCCAATGCCAGCTAGCCTACATAGTCAACAACGCAGCCTCTGCCAGCTAGCCTACTTCAGCAGTACTGTATCATTTTAATCATTTTAGTCAATAAGATTCTTGCTACGTAAGCTTAACTTTCTGAACACTCGTGACGTGTAGTCCACTTGTCATTCCAATCTCCTTTGCATTAGCGTAGCCTCTTGTGTAGCCTGTCAACTATGTGTCTGTCTATCCCTGTTCTCTCCTCTGCACAGACCATACAAACGCTCCACACCGCGTGGCCGCGGCCACCCTAATCTGGTGGTCCCAGCGCACGACCCACGTGGAGTTCCAGGTCTCCGGTAGCCTCTGGAACTGCCGATCTGCGGCCAACAAGGCAGAGTTCATCTCAGCCTATGTCTCCCTCCAGTCCCTCGACTTCTTGGCACTGACGGAAACATGGATCACCACAGACAACACTGCTACTCCTACTGCCCTCTCTTCGTCTGCCCACGTGTTCTCGCACACCCCGAGAGCTTCTGGTCAGCGGGTGGTGGCACCGGATCCTCATCTCTCCCAAGTGGTCATTCTCTCTTTCTCCCCTTACCCATCTGTCTATCGCCTCCTTTGAATTCCATGCTGTCACAGTTACCAGCCCTTTCAAGCTTAACATCCTTATCATTTATCGCCCTCCAGGTTCCCTCGGAGAGTTCATCAATGAGCTTGATGCCTTGATAAGCTCCTTTCCTGAGGACGGCTCACCTCTCACAGTTCTGGGCGACTTTAACCTCCCCACGCCTACCTTTGACTCATTCCTCTCTGCCTCCTTCTTTCCACTCCTCTCCTCTTTGACCTCACCCTCTCACCTTCCCCCCTACTCACAAGGCAGGCAATACGCTCGACCTCATCTTTACTAGATGCTGTTCCTCCACTAACCTCATTGCAACTCCTCCAAGTCTCCGACCACTACCTTGTATCCTTTTCCCTCTCGCTCTCATCCAACACTTCCCACACTGCCCCTACTGGATGGTATCGCGCCGTCCCAACCTTCGCTCTCTCTCCCCGCTACTCTCTCCTCTTCCATCCTATCATCTCTTCCCTCTGCTCAAACCTTCTCCAACCTATCTCCTGATTCTGCCTCCTCAACCCTCCTCTCCTCCCTTTCTGCATCCTTTGACTCTCTATGTCCCCTATCCTCCAGGCCGGCTCGGTCCTCCCCTCCCGCTCCGTGGCTCGACGACTCATTGCGAGCTCACAGAACAGGGCTCCGGGCAGCCGAGCGGAAATGGAGGAAAACTTGCCTCCCTGCGGACCTGACATCCTTTCACTCCTCCTCTCTACATTTTCCTCTTCTCTCTCTGCTGCTAAAGCCACTTTCTACCACTCTAAATTCCAAGCATCTGCCTCTAACCCTAGGAAGCTCTTTGCAACCTTCTCCTCCCTGAATCCTCCTCCCCCCTCCTCCCTCTCTGCAGATGACTTCGTCAACCATTTTGAAAAGAAGGTCGACGACATCCGATCCTCGTTTGCTAAGTCAAACGACACCGCTGGTTCTGCTCACACTGCCCTACCCTGTGCTCTGACCTCTTTCTCCCTCTCTCTCCAGATGAAATCTGCGTCTTGTGACGGCCGGCCGCCCCAACAACCTGCCCGCTTGACCCTATCCCTCCTCTCTTCTCCAGACCATTTCCGGAGACCTTCTCCCTTACCTCACCTCGCTCATCAACTCATCCCTGACCGCTGGCTACGTCCCCTTCCGTCTTCAAGAGAGCGAGAGTTGCACCCCTTCTGAAAAAACCTACACTCGATCCTCCGATGTCAACAACTACAGACCAGTATCCCTTCTTTCTTTTCTCTCCAAAACTCTTGAACGTGCCGTCCTTGGCCAGCTCTCCCGCTATCTCTCTCAGAATGACCTTCTTGATCCAAATCAGTCAGGTTTCAAGACTAGTCATTCAACTGAGACTGCTCTTCTCTGTATCACGGAGGCGCTCCGCACTGCTAAAGCTAACTCTCTCCCTCTGCTCTCATCCTTCTAGACCTATCGGCTGCCTTCGATACTGTGAACCATCAGATCCTCCTCTCCACCCTCTCCGAGTTGGGCATCTCCGGCGCGGCCCACGCTTGGATTGCGTCCTACCTGACAGGTCGCTCCTACCAGGTGGCGTGGCGGGGAATCCGTCTCCACACCACGTGCTCACCACTGGTGTCCCCAGGGCTCTGTTCTAGGCCCCTCTCCTATTCTCGCTATACACCAAGTCACTTGGCTCTGTCATAACCTCACATGGTCTCTCCTATCATTGCTATGCAGACGACACACAATTAATCTTCTCCCTTTCCCCTTCTGATGACCAGGTGGCGAATCGCATCTCTGCATGTCTGGCAGACATATCCGTGTGGATGACGGATCACCACCTCAAGCTGAACCTCGGCAAGACGGAGCTGCTCTTCCTCCCGGGGAAGGACTGCCCGTTCCATGATCTCGCCATCACGGTTGACAACTCCATTGTGTCCTCCTCCCAGAGCGCTAAGAACCTTGGCGTGATCCTGGACAACACCCTGTCGTTCTCAACTAACATCAAGGCGGTGGCCCGTTCCTGTAGGTTCATGCTCTACAACATCCGCAGAGTGCGACCCTGCCTCACACAGGAAGCGGCGCAGGTCCTAATCCAGGCACTTGTCATCTCCCGTCTGATTACTGCAACTCGCTGTTGGCTGGGCTCCCTGCCTGTGCCATTAAACCCCTACAACTCATCCAGAACGCCGCAGCCCGTCTGGTGTTCAACCTTCCCAAGTTCTCTCACGTCACCCCGCTCCTCCGCTCCCTCCACTGGCTTCCAGTTGAAGCTCGCATCCGCTACAAGACCATGGTGCTTGCCTACGGAGCTGTGAGGGGAACGGCACCTCAGTACCTCCAGGCTCTGATCAGGCCCTACACCCAAACAAGGGCACTGCGTTCATCCACCTCTGGCCTGCTCGCCTCCCTACCACTGAGGAAGTACAGTTCCCGCTCAGCCCAGTCAAAACTGTTCGCTGCTCTGGCCCCCAATGGTGGAACAAACTCCTCACGACGCCAGGACAGCGGAGTCAATCACCACCTTCCGGAGACACCTGAAACCCCACCTCTTTAAGGAATACCTAGGATAGGATAAAGTAATCCCTCTCACCCCCTCCCCCTTAAAAGATTTAGATGCACTACTGTTCCACTGGATGTCATAAGGTGAATGCACCAATTTGTAAGTCGCTCTGGATAAGAGCGTCTGCTAAATGACTTAAATGTAATGTAAAATGTGGTAGATGGGGGTAGTAGTGGTAGCTGGGGGTAGTAGTAGTGGTAGATGGGGGTAGTAGTGGTAGCTGGGGGTAGTAGTGGTAGCTGGGGGTAGTAGTAGTGGTAGATGGGGGTAGTAGTGGTAGCTGGGGGTAGTAGTAGTGGTAGATGGGGGTAGTAGTGGTAGCTGGGGGTAGTAGCAGTTGTAGCTGGGGGTAGTAGTAGTTGTAGCTGGGGGTAGTAGTAGTTGTAGCTGGGGGTAGTAGTGGTAGCTGGGGGGTAGTAGTAGTGGTAGCTGGGGGTAGTAGTAGTTGTAGCTGGGGGGTAGTAGTGGTAGCTGGGGGTAGTAGTGGTAGCTGGCGGTAGTAGTGGTAGCTGGGGGTAGTAGTGGTAGCTGGGGGTAGTAGTGGTAGCTGGGGTAGTCGTGGTAGATGGGGGTAGTAGTGGTAGCTGGGGGTAGTCGTGGGAGATGGGGGTAGTAGTGGTAGCTGGGGGTAGTCTTGGTAGATGGGGTAGTCGTGGTAGATGGGGTAGTAGTGGTAGCTGGGGGTAGTAGTGGTAGCTGGGGGTAGTAGTGGTAGCTGGGGGTAGTCGTGGTAGATGGGGGTAGTTGTGGTAGCTGGGGGTAGTAGTGGTAGCTGGGGGTAGTAGTGGTAGCTGGGGGTAGTAGTGGTAGCTGGGGGTAGTAGTGGTAGATGGGGATAGTAGTGGTAGCTGGGTGTAGTCGTGGTAGATGGGGGTAGTAGTTGTAGCTGGGGGTAGTAGTGGTAGCTGGGGGTAGTAGTGGTAGATGGGGGTAGTAGTGGTAGATGGGGGTAGTTGTGGTAGCTGGGGGTAGTCGTGGTAGATGGGGGTAGTAGTTGTAGCTGGGGGTAGTAGTGGTAGATGGGGGTAGTCGTGGTAGTCGTGGTAGCTGGGGGTAGTAGTGGTAGCTGGGGGTAGTCGTGGTAGCTGGGGGTAGTAGTGGTAGCTGGGTGTAGTCGTGGTAGTCGTGGTAGCTGGGGGTAATAGTGGTAGCTGGGGGTAGTAGTGGTAGCTGGGGGTAGTAGTGGTAGCTGGGGTAGTCGTGGTAGCTGGGGGTAGTCGTGGTAGCGGGGGTAGTCGTGGTAGCTGGGGGTAGTAGTGGTAGCGAGGGGTAGTAGTGGTAGCGGGGGTAGTAGTGGTAGCGGGGGTAGTAGTGGTAGCTGGGGGTAGTAGTGGTAGATGGGGGTAGTCGTGGTAGATGGGGGTAGTCGTGGTAGATAGCTGGTAGGGGACAGTGAAGGGGGTAGTGGTGGGTTGGGGGTAGTGGGGGGCCTTCAGTGAAGTCCATTCATGGGCCACTGAATCAATGGAATTCTTTCATTCTTTCAGCCAGAGACTCAGAGCCATGGCTAGGCTATATTCAGAGAGACAGACACTGAGAGACAAAGATAGACAGAGAAACAGAGCCATAGCCCAATTTGTAAGTCGCTCTGCTAAATGACTTAAATGTAAATGTAGCTAGGCTGCTTTCAGAGAGAGAGAGAGAGAGAGAGACAGAGAAACAGAGCCATATCTAGGCTGCTTTCAGAGAGAGAGAGAGAGAGAGAGAGAGAGAGAGAGAGAGAGAGAGAGAGAGAGAAACAGAGCCATAGCTAGGCTGCTTTCAGAGAGAGAGAGAGAGAGAGAGAAACAGAGCCATAGCTAGGCTGCTTTCAGAGAGAGAGAGAGAAACAGAGCCATAGCTAGGCTGCTTTCAGAGAGAGAGAGAGAGAGAGAGAAACAGAGCCATAGCTAGGCTGCTTTCAGAGAGAGAGAGAGAGAGAGAGAGAGAGAGAGAGAGAGAGAGAGAGAAACAGAGCCATAGCTAGGCTGCTTTCAGAGAGAGAGAGAGAGAGAGAGAGAGAAACAGAGCCATAGCTAGGCTGCTTTCAGAGAGAGAGAGAGAAACAGAGCCATAGCTAGGCTGCTTTCAGAGAGAGAGAGAGAGAGAGAGAAACAGAGCCATAGCTAGACAGCTTTCAGAGAGAGAGAGAGAGAAACAGAGCCATAGCTAGGCTGCTTTCAGAGAGAGAGAGAGAGAAACAGAGCCATAGCTAGGCTGCTTTCAGAGAGAGAGAGAGAGAAACAACAGAGCCATAGCTAGGCTGCTTTCAGAGAGAGAGAGAGAGAGAGAAACAGAGCCATAGCTAGGCTGCTTTCAGAGAGAGAGAGAGAGAAACAGAGCCATAGCTAGGCTGCTTTCAGAGAGAGAGAGAGAAACAGAGCCATAGCTAGGCTGCTTTCAGAGAGAGAGAGAGAGAGAGAGAAACAGAGCCATAGCTAGGCTGCTTTCAGAGAGAGAGAGAGAGAGAGAGAAACAGAGCCATAGCTAGGCTGCTTTCAGAGAGAGAGAGAGAGAGAGAGAGAGAGAGAGAGAGAGAGAGAGAGAGAAACAGAGCCATAGCTAGGCTGCTTTCAGAGAGAGAGAGAGAGAGAGAGAGAGAAACAGAGCCATAGCTAGGCTGCTTTCAGAGAGAGAGAGAGAAACAGAGCCATAGCTAGGCTGCTTTCAGAGAGAGAGAGAGAGAGAGAGAGAAACAGAGCCATAGCTAGACAGCTTTCAGAGAGAGAGAGAGAGAAACAACAGAGCCATAGCTAGGCTGCTTTCAGAGAGAGAGAGAGAGAGAGAAACAGAGCCATAGCTAGGCTGCTTTCAGAGAGAGAGAGAGAGAAACAGAGCCATAGCTAGGCTGCTTTCAGAGAGTGTTGGAGTGCCCCTGGCTATCTGTAATGATGTCTGAGTGTCTGAGTGTTGGAGTGTTGCCCCTGGCTATCTGTAATGATGTCTGAGTGTTGGAGTGTTGCCCCTGGCTATCTGTAATGATGTCTGAGTGTTGGAGTGCCCCTGGCTATCCTTAATGATGTCTGAGTGTTGGAGTGTTCCCTTGGCTATCTGTAATGATGTCTGAGTGTTGGAGTGTTGGAGTGTTGCCCTGGCTATCTGTAATGATGTCTGAGTGTTGGAGTGTTGCCCCTGGCTATCTGTAATGATGTCTGAGTGTTGGGGTGTTGGAGTGTTCCCCTGGCTATCTGTAATGATGTCTGAGTGTTGGGGTGTTGGAGTGTTCCCCTGGCTATCTGTAATGATGTCTGAGTGTTGGAGTGTTGCCCCTGGCTATCTGTAAATATAAATGAAAAACAAGAAAATAGTGGCAAATATAAATAGTGCCTAATTTGCATAATATTAGGAAAAATAATGTTGAATACTGTTTGTGTGGCTTCTAAAAGTTTTAGGTCCTGATGAGACCAGAGAAAGTACAGAATAAAGAGGAATTATTACAAAATATTTTACAATTAAACAATATCACAACGGAGTAACATAATAACAATGTAATGTTGCATCGATGACGTCATGCAGGAATAAATCCTTTAGAAACAGTAACAGAAGAGCTCCACAAGGTGGCAAGGCAGAGCTATGATACACAGGCCATGGTCCTGATGAGACCAGGGCAGAGCTATGATACACAGGCCATGGTCCTGATGAGACCAGGGCAGAGCTATGATACACAGGCCATGGTCCTGATGAGACCAGGGCAGAGCTATGATACACAGGCCATGGTCCTGATGAGACCAGGGCAGAGCTATGATACACAGGCCATGGTCCTGATGAGACCAGGGCAGAGCTATGATACACAGGCCATGGTCCTGATGAGACAAGGGCAGAGCTATGATACACAGGCCATGGTCCTGATGAGACCAGGGCAGAGCTATGATACACAGGTCATGGTCCTGATGAGACCAGGGCAGAGCTATAATACACAGGCCTTGGTCCTGATGAGACCAGGGCAGAGCTATGATACACAGGCCATGGTCCTGATGAGACCAGGGCAGAGCTATGATACACAGGTCATGGTCCTGATGAGACCAGGGCAGAGCTATTTACATTTACATTTACATTACATTTAAGTCATTTAGCAGACGCTCTTATCCAGAGCGACTTACAAATTGGTGCTTTCACCTTATGACATCCAGTGGAACAGCCACTTTACAATAGTGCATCTAGGTCTTTTAAGGGGGGGTGAGAAGGATTACTTTATCCTATCCTAGGTATTCCTTAAAGAGGTGGGGCTTCAGGTGTCTCCGGAAGGTGGTGATTGACTCCGCTGTCCTGGCGTCGTGAGGGAGTTTGTTCCACCATTGGGGGGCCAGAGCAGCGAACAGTTTTGACTGGGCTGAGCGGGCCTTGGTCCTGATGAGACCAGGGCAGAGCTCACAGGCCTTGGTCCTGATGAGACCAGGGCAGAGCTATGATACACAGGCCTTGGTCCTGATGAGACCAGGGCAGAGCTATGATACACAGGCCATGGTCCTGATGAGACCAGGGCAGAGCTATGAGACACAGGCCATGGTCCTGATGAGACCAGGGCAGAGCTATGATACACAGGCCATGGTCCTGATGAGACCAGGGCAGAGCTATGATACACAGGTCATGGTCCTGATGAGACCAGGGCAGAGCTATAATACACAGGCCTTGGTCCTGATGAGACCAGGGCAGAGCTCACAGGCCTTGGTCCTGATGAGACCAGGGCAGAGCTATGATACACAGGCCATGGTCCTGATGAGACCAGGGCAGAGCTATGATACACAGGTCATGGTCCTGATGAGACCAGGGCAGAGCTATGATACACAGGCCATGGTCCTGATGAGACCAGGGCAGAGCTATGATACACAGGTCATGGTCCTGATGAGACCAGGGCAGAGCTATGATACACAGGCCATGGTCCTGATGAGACAAGGGCAGAGCTATGATACACAGGCCATGGTCCTGATGAGACCAGGGCAGAGCTATGATACACAGGTCATGGTCCTGATGAGACCAGGGCAGAGCTATAATACACAGGCCTTGGTCCTGATGAGACCAGGGCAGAGCTATGATACACAGGCCATGGTCCTGATGAGACCAGGGCAGAGCT
The DNA here is from genome assembly GCF_034236695.1 of Oncorhynchus nerka. Classification (NCBI taxonomy): domain Eukaryota; kingdom Metazoa; phylum Chordata; class Actinopteri; order Salmoniformes; family Salmonidae; genus Oncorhynchus; species Oncorhynchus nerka. Next base: position 2,023,582 of record NC_088399.1, read on the forward strand.
ATGATACACAGGTCATGGTCCTGATGAGACCAGGGCAGAGCTATAATACACAGGCCTTGGTCCTGATGAGACCAGGGCAGAGCTATGATACACAGGCCTTGGTCCTGATGAGACCAGGGCAGAGCTATGATACACAGGCCATGGTCCTGATGAGACCAGGGCAGAGCTCACAGGCCTTGGTCCTGATGAGACCAGGGCAGAGCTATGATACACAGGCCATGGTCCTGATGAGACCAGGGCAGAGCTATAATACACAGGCCATGGTCCTGATGAGACCAGGGCAGAGCTATGATACACAGGTCATGGTCCTGATGAGACCAGGGCAGAGCTATGATACACAGGCCATGGTCCTGATGAGACAAGGGCAGAGCTATGATACACAGGCCATGGTCCTGATGAGACCAGGGCAGAGCTATTGGTCCTGAGAGCTATGATACACAGGTCATGGTCCTGATGAGACCAGGGCAGAGCTATAATACACAGGCCTTGGTCCTGATGAGACAGGCCTTGGTCCTGATGAGACCAGGGCAGAGCTATGATACACAGGCCTTGGTCCTGATGAGACCAGGGCAGAGCTATGGTCATGGTCCTGATGAGATCAGGGCAGGCCATGGTCCTGATGAGACCAGGGCAGAGCTATGATACACAGGCCATGGTCCTGATGAGACCAGGGCAGAGCTATGATTCACAGGCCATGGTCCTGATGAGACCAGGGCAGAGCTATGATACACAGGTCATGGTCCTGATGAGACCAGGGCAGAGCTCACAGGCCTTGGTCCTGATGAGACCAGGGCAGAGCTATGATACACAGGCCATGGTCCTGATGAGACCAGGGCAGAGCTATGATACACAGGCCATGGTCCTGATGAGACCAGGGCAGAGCTCACAGGCCTTGGTCCTGATGAGACCAGGGCAGAGCTATGAGACACAGGTCATGGTCCTGATGAGACCAGGGCAGAGCTCACAGGCCTTGGTCCTGATGAGACCAGGGCAGAGCTATGAGACACAGGCCATGGTCCTGATGAGACCAGGGCAGAGCTATGATACACAGGCCATGGTCCTGATGAGACCAGGGCAGAGCTATGATACACAGGCCATGGTCCTGATGAGACCAGGGCAGAGCTATGATACACAGGCCTTGGTCCTGATGAGACCAGGGCAGAGCTATGATACACAGGCCATGGTCCTGATGAGACCAGGGCAGAGCTATGAGAGGTGTTGGTCACAACATGAGGCATCCCACAAATCGTTCTTCTAACGAAAACGTCTGTAGCGTCTCAAACAGTTTGACAAACTCTTCCCTCTTGAAAAGGAAGACTAAAGAAATGGTCTGTTTTGCTCTTCAACCCAAACAAGTGTCACAGACTCGTCTAAAGGCATCCAGTCTGTGCCTACCCAAAAAGGAGTTAAATATGTGTAAAATAAAAAATATATATATTTTTTTTTATGTCTCCTAGATCTTGTTGCTCAAGATTTCCTTTCTCATTGTATTTTTTGCCATTTCTGAATGTTTCCTGGGCTATTGAAGTATTTATATATATATATTTTTATACCTAATTGGCTACTAAAAGTCCATATAAAATCGATAAATTATCTCAAATATGACAATTAGTGATAGTAAAACAATTCCATGCACGTCTGCATTACATTCCAATAGGATCATCTAGTCTCACTCTCCTCCCCCTCTCCTCTCATTCCCCTCTAATTCTCCTCTCCTCTCCTCTCCTCTCCTCTCCTCTCCTCTCTTCCCCCTCTCCGCTCCTCCTCCTTCTGATTGGGAGGCAGCCTCTGTGAAGTGGAAAGTATAGACAGTAGGGTTCTGATTGGGATCAGAGTACTATAAAAGGGACTGGGGTCAGAGGGGACTGGGGGTCAGAAAGGTATGAAGGGGACTGGGGTCAGAGTAGTAGGAAGGGGACTGGGGTCAGAGTAGTATAAAGGGGACTAGGGTCAGAGTAGTATGAAGGGGACTGGGGTCAGAATAGTAGGAAGGGGACTGGGGTCAGAGTACTATAAAGGGGACTGGGGTCAGAATAGTAGGAAGGGGACTGGGGTCAGAATAGTATAAAGGGGACTGGGGTCAGAGTAGTAGGAAGGGGACTGGGGTCAGAGGGGACTGGGGGTCAGAGAGTATGAAGGGGACTGGGGTCAGAGAGGTATAAAGGGACTGGGGTCAGAGTAGT